>NC_063046.1:10355053-10381860 GCF_018812025.1 Megalobrama amblycephala | reverse complement strand
CCAGATGGACAAACACAAACAACATTACATTCATCCTAATATCCGGAGGTCATAGGTCAATGACATCGGGGTCAAAGGTTGTGTTGACACAGTCCGGAAACGGAAGGACAAAAGGTCACACCTGTCAAGTCATCAATCAAAGGGGCCATAAATCACTTTTTGACACATGCCCCAGGGTAATAACTACTGACGAGGTACACAAGTGAAGGAGGCACGCTGGAGACAGGTGAGTATGTAGCGGGGAGTCCTTGAGGTAAGCATTAACATGAGTAGATGCGATCGAGACCGGACATGGAGTGCTGTGTGTGTGTGCTCTTTATGGTGCTGCTGATAAGTGCGGTGATGAGGTGCAGGTGGCGGTGATCAGTACTCAGGAGATGGTGTGCGCTGTGATTGGTGAATGTTGGAACCTGACGTGTCTGTGACAGTACCCCCCCTCCACGGCCCGCTTCTGAGGGCCGAGGACCCCGACACCGTGGTGGTCGTCCTCTTCCCCGCGGTGCCGGTCTATCAGGGTGGCTGTCGTGGAAAGTTTGGAGTAAGTTGGGATCAAGGATGTCGTTTCTTGGGACCCATGAGCGTTCCTCGGGGCCGTATCCTTCCCAGTCGACTAAGTATTCCAACTGACCACCACGACGCCGGGAGTCCAAGATCTCATGAACCTCGTATGCTGCGCCGTCTTCCAGGATGAGTGGAAGGGGGGGCTCGGAGGGAGTCACGTCAGGTCCTGTGGAGAGAGCAGAAGGGTGGTAAGGCTTGAGGTGTGATACGTGAAATGTGGAGTGAATACGATACCCTTGTGGTAGCTGAAGTTGGTAAGTGACTGGGTTGACCTGCTTGATGATGGGAAATGGGCCAATGAACCTGGGACTCAGCTTCTTGCAGGGCAGACGCAGTCTGATGTCCCGAGTCGACAGCCATACCTTCTGTCCGGGCTGGAAGAAAGGAGTGTTGGAACGCCGAAGGTCCGCTGTCATTCTGCGTCTGTGCAGGGCTCGCTGCAGCTGGTGGTGAGCTGAGTCCCAGACCCTCTCGCTCTCTCGGAACCAGTAATCCACTGCCGGAACGTTGGAGGGTTCCCTGGTCCAGGGGAACAGTGGGGGTTTGTAGCCGAGTACACACTGGAATGGTGTGAGTCCTGTAGTCGACTGCCGGAGAGAGTTCTGGGCGTACTCGGCCCAACCCAGGAACTGGTTCCAAGAGTCCTGGTGGTCATGACAGAAGGTACGGAGGAAGCGGCCGATCTCCTGGACCTTCCTTTCCGTCTGCCCGTTCGACTGCGGATGGTATCCCGAAGTTAGGCTGACGGCCACACCTAGGAGGGAGTGAAACGCTTTCCACACTCTGGAGATGAACTGGGGGTCCTCTGTCTGATACTATGTCCTCTTGTATTCCGAAATACCTGAACACGTGGTTGAAGAGCATCTCTGCGGTTTCCATGGCAGTGGGCAATCCTCGTAGTGGAATGAGACAACAAGATTTGGAGAATCGGTCTATGATGATTAGGATGCAGGTATTTCCATCAGAGACGGGGAGGTCAGTTATGAAGTCCACTCCTAGGTGTGACCATGGTCGGTTGGGAACGGGCAGAGGTAGGAGTTTCCCAGCTGGCAGATGACGAGGACTCTTGGAGATGGCGCACTCCTACAGCCTTGCACGTACCTTCTGACATCAGCTGCCATCCCTGGCCACCAGAAGCGTTCTTTTAGCAACGAGAGGGTTTCATTGACCCCCGGGTGACCAGTGCCTAGTGACGTGTGAGCGGAGTGGATGGTGGGAGTGCGTCGTGTCCGGGTGATGTAGAGCAAGCCAGGTGGACAGCCCGGCGGAGGGTTTGTGGAGGCATTGGAGGAGGGAATGGTCTCTTCTGACCAAGTGATGGGGCTTACAATGAGTGAGCTCGGGATGATTGGCTCGGGTTCTTTAGTCTTTTCTTCGGGAGCATGGAGACGAGAGAGAGCATCAGCTTTAATGTTTTTCGAGCCTGGGCGGTAGGAGATGGTGTAGTTGAATCGGGAGAAGAACATGGCCCATCGGGCTTGTCTTGGGTTTAACCTTTTGGCGGAACAAAGATACTCCAGGTTCTTGTGGTCTGTTAGAACCAGGAACGCATGTTTGGCCCCCTCCAACCAATGCCTCCACTCTTCCAAGGCAAGCTTCACAGCGAGGAGTTTCCTGTCACCGATGGAGTAGTTGACTTCCGCCGGGCTGAGCTTGCGGGAGAAGAAGGCGCATGGGTGGAGTCTACTTGGCGTCCCCTGCTGCTGCAACAACACCGCTCCCAATCCGGTGGTAGAGGCGTTCACCTCTACGATGAAGGGCTGTTCTGGATCGGGGTGAACGAGTAAGGGAGCGGTGGTGAAGGCTTCCTTGAGGTGATTAAAGGCGTTGGTGGCTGCTGGATTCCAGGACAGAGACTTGGGCTTATTTTGGAGAAGGCTGGTGAGTGGATGGGTGATGGAACTGTAGTCTTTGATGAATCGACGGTAGAAATTTGAGAATCCAAGGAAGCGTTGCTCTCTTTGATGGTAGTGGGTTCTGGCCAGTTGGTGATGGATTCCACCTTCCTCTTGTCCATCCGGATGCCACTGTGATCAATGATGTATCCAAGGAATGAGACGGTAGGTTGATGGAATGAACACTTTTCTGCTTTGAGGAATAGGTGGAACTGGCGAAGACGGGTGAGGACCTCCGCAACGTGTCGGCGATGTTCGGCCTGGCTCCGGGAGTAGATGAGTATGTCATCGATGTAGACTAGGACGAAGCGATGGAGAAACTCCCGGAGCACCTCATGTATGAAGTCCTGGAATACGGAGGGGGGCGTTGACCAGGCCATACGGCATAACCAGGTACTCGTAGTGTCCTGTAGGTGTAATGAAGGCGGTCTTCCACTCGTCCCCCCTCATGTATCCGGATGAGGTTGTACGTGCTGCGGAGGTACAGCTTCGTGAACACAGTGGCACCACGGAGATGTTCCAGGGCCGCTGGGACGAGAGGAAGGGGATATCTGAACTTGACAGTGATCTTATTGAGAGAGCGATAGTCAATACATGGCCGCAAGCCTCCGTCCTTTTTTGCCACAAAGAAGAAACTGGAAGCAGCAGGGGAAGTAGACGGCCGGATGTATCCTTGAGCCAGGGCCTGCTTGATGTAATCCTCCATGGCCTTCTCCTCCGGGATGGACAGTGGGTATATCTTACCCTTCGGCACTGGTTCACCCGGAAGCAGGTCGATGGCACAGTCCCATGGCCGGAGTGGAGGCAGCTTGGAAGCCCTCTGCGGGCAGAAGACATCGCTGAAGGGGGCGTAACACTTAGGGATGTCGATGGATCGTTGTTCAACTGGACTCTCGATGGATGTTGCGCAGAGGGAGAGATCAGGAGATGGAGAAGATGGCACAGGAAGTTCAGTCAGACAGCGAGAGAAACAGGTGTCGCCCCACTTCAGGATTTCGCCCGTCTTCCAGGAGATAGTCGGGTTGTGCTGCTCCAACCAGGGGCGCCCCAGAACCACGTCAGCGGTGGAATCCTCCAGAACAAGCAGATGTAATTCCTCTTGATGTAATAAGCCAACTTGAAGCTTGAGAGGTCCTGCGACGGTACGGATGTGCTTACGGCTGAGAGGCTTGCCTGTTATTGAGTTGTCTTGAGACGTAACTGCCGGCAGAGGGCGCCGGAGATGAAGTTGCCGGCTGACCCTGAGTCGAGGAGCGCGACCACTGTAAGGGAAACATCAGCGGCAGTAAGATTGATGACAGTGGTGAGTGGTTTCATTTTCTGAATAGAAGGGATGATGGCACTCACCATGGGTCGAGGAGGTCGTGTGGGGCACGCCGCAATCGCATGCCCAGGAGCACCGCAATATAAACATAGGTGCAGGGTCAGCCGACGATGGCGCTCAGCTGGCGTGAGTTTTCATGAGTTTTCCACATCCATAGGGTCGTTGGCTGGTTCTGGGGAGCTGACGGGTTCGGACCGGCAGAGGAGCGTGTTGGAGAGTGACTGGTCCTGGTGCTCTTGGAGGCACGCCTGCATACGAGTGGCGCAGCGGATTGATAGCTGGATGAACTTCTCGAGGCCGATGGAATCCTCGTATGCAGCGAGATGCAGCCGTACCCGAGGTTCCAATCCTTGACGAAATGTGGTAATTAGAGCTTGTTCGTTCCATCCGCTAACTGCAGCAAGCGTCCTGAATTGCAAAGCATAGTCGTAAATAGACATTGATCCCTGTTTCAAATTATAGAGTTTCTCACCAGCTGATGAATCTGTGATCGGTTTCCCGAACACCTCCCGGAAGTGGGAAATAAACGTAGGATAGGACTGCATCACTGCACCACGTTGTGACCAGATGGAATCGGCCCACTTCAATGCTTTGCCGTTTAACTGAGAGATGAGAAAGGCGATCTTGAAAGTATCATTCGGGTACAGGTGCGGCTGCATCTCCAGGACCAGTTCGCACTGCAGCAGGAATCCGCTGCAATCCTCCGCCGATCCTGAGTAGGGCGCCGGTTTGGCCATGGGACTGGCGTACAGCGGCAGCGAAGGAGATCCTGTGGTGCTGGCTGCGGTGCTCGCTGGTGCAGGTGAGGGAGAAGTGACTGAAGATGGTGGCGGTAGATTGGTGATGAGGGTTCGCCGAAGCGCATCCACCAAGGCCTGAAAGGGATCCGGCTGGCTCATACTGGGTCTGCGGTGTTGGTCCGGTCTTCTGTTACGGTACACAGGAGGCAGACACAGATGTAAACAGGTAACTTGTTGTTTATTGACACCAGTAGAGCAAGGAGCATGAAACAGGTAAGTAGAGATGAATCAATGGATGTTTAGATGATAGATATGGAGAGTTACTGTCCTTTCACTTTCAGATGCGGAGATCTGTGAACACGCTGGAGTTAGGAGATCGCTGGAGATAGCTGGAGATAGCTGGAGCTGACTGGAGCACTCACACACAGTAGACGAGGTACAGAAGGGAAGGAGGCACGCTGGAGACAGGTGAGTATGTAGCGGGGAGTCCTTGAGGTAAGCATTAACATGAGTAGATGCGAACGAGACCGGACATGGAGTGCTGTGTGTGTGTGCTCTTTATGGTGCTGCTGATGAGTGCGGTGATGAGGTGCAGGTGGCAGTGATCAGTACTCAGGAGATGGTGTGCGCTGTGATTGGTGAATGTTGGAACCTGACGTGTCTGTGACAACAACTACCTTACTAACTATTATTGGGAGTTTACTGAGGCAAACGTCATAGTTAATAGTGAGAATTGGACCCTAAACTAAAGTGTGACCGAACATTTTTTAAGACAACAACATGATGGAGATTTTGTTACTGTTGGTGCAAGATTGGAACTACACCTCAGATTTTACAATTGATAGAAATGGGGAAGAACCACATCCTTTGTCAGCAACTTGTCTTGCATGATTGGTGAAAATAATTTACACCTCTCAGATGAATGGCGGGAAAAAAATCCCTTAGTCCAACAGTACACTTGGGTGAGCTTTAGCAATGATACATTTTCTGCTTGCTTAGCCAGGTTTTATGTATCTTATAAGGAATTGGACTATAAATTCAACTATTACTCCTGTTTTTCAGGGGCCGTATTCACAAAACATCTTAAGGCTAAAAGTAGCTCCTAACTTGCCGATTTAGGAGAAACTCTTAAAAATAATGGGCGTGTCAGTCCTATTTTTAGGAGTCCTAAATTTTTGCTTTAAGAGTATTTCACTAAAACTAGCTCCTAAATCTGCGAAACACTAGGAGTAGTCAAGAGGACTCCTAAGTCACTAAGACCAAATCACAAACAGTCCTAATCCATCCAAAGACACTGTACACCATTGAGACAATAGTGATAGAGCCTTGGGTGCTGAACCTTTTCTTCATAAATGCAATACATTTTGATTTATAGATCTGAATCTACAATGAGACGCCAAAAAAAAAAAAACTTTAACAAATAAATAAATATTGTCTGATTACCTGTGCCAATGGTTTTCATGAGTTCACACTTACAAATCATTGAATGGAGTAAAAAAATATATATAATAAGTGTCTTTGGCGTGCTGTCCAAGGAATTTAGCCTAAACTCACAGTATCCCCAGCTGTGAGTGAGGAGGGATGCAGAAAACAGACGAAGTAACTATAGGCGAGTCAACTCTCGTCTGTGTATATATTCCTCCTCTCAAGCTGATTAGAAAGACTGGTAACACCTTATAATAACTGCACACTATGAAGCATTAGTTAAGCATTAGTTAATAGTTATTTCATCACTTATAAAGCATTAATAGACATTAGTAAGTAGTTTATAAATACAGCTATAATTGCTTTATTCTTGATTTATAAGCATATCTATAATGTGTTTAATAATTGTATTTTCATACTTTATTAATAATCAATTTATCATTTCTAAATTAAGTATTACATTATTTACAAACCAGTTATTAGTTCCCTCATTTGCTATGTATTTAAGTTCCTGCCTTTGCACTCTTCAGTTGTCTGGTATTACTTGTTTGTAACACACTGTTGCGCTTTTGGATTATCTTTGATAATTAATTATCTTCTTCTAAATAAACCTTATTGGATTTTTGTACTCTTCTTCATCTTCATTGGAGCTACCGTAACATAGGTATTGGGTAGGATTAAGAATGTAGAATAAGGTCATGCAGAATAAGGCATTAATATGTGCTTTATAAGTACTAATAAACAGCCAAAATTCTAGCAATATGCATGCTAACAAGCAACTAGTTAAAAGACCCTAAAATAAAGTGTTCCAATTCTTTCTAAGTGTCTTGCTAAAAGATTAAATGATGTATTGCATGAAATTATTCATAAAGATTAATAATATTGTGTAAAGGGCAGCTCTATTGCAGAACATTTTCATCTGATGCGGTAAGAGAAAAGTTTGCTTTTTCCAGAACTGGATATTACAGCCGAGACTGACTTGTGGCAAGAAATTGAAGGTTGTATTCTCAGTGGCGGAGCTAGGATTTTTCCATAGGGGTGGCCAGGCAGGGGCCAGCAACCAGTCTTGGGTGGCACAGAAATCTTCATTATTTCAACATAAAAATGAGTCTGACTATAATGTAGGCTACTGGACTGTGCCTACAACACAACTGAATACAGTTAATTTGTACTTAATTGTAATTGAGATAGTGATAGATCATGGAATTCTGAGTGAATTTGACCTTTTTTTTTTCTTTTCTTTTTTAATCATTCCTCACTTGCAAGCATATTAATAAAAGGGCTCACACTATAGCTAAAATTCAACTTGTTCAGTCAGTTCTGGTTCTCAAACCCCCCCCAATAGCTTGTTCTCCATTGCTGCATCTCCACGGATAAGACATGCAGATAAATACATACTGTAGTTCAAAGAGTATTCAACCTTCATTGCTCATTCGGCACCTGTATCATTTCCGCGCTCGTTTGACTTGCGCCTGGCGCTGAGGGATGTTGGAGTGCACGTCTGAAAAGTCTCCCTTTTTTGGGGTCTTAAAGAGATGGTTCTGCGTTTAAATAACCACAATTCATGTCAACAAAAACAGCAGTTGTGAGCGGGGTGGCCAAGCTTAGGCCAAGGGTGGCCACGGCCACCACTGGCCACCACCTGGCTCCGCTCCTGTGTATTCTTTCTTTTAAGACACCTCAGCTGGGGCATTTTAGAGACATTGGAAAAAAACAATTTATGTATTGTGAGTATGTAAGGCCTGACCAATCAGCCCAATGACGGTTTAAAACAATGCTGGATGGAAACGCCAAGATAAATTCTAAAAATGCTGTAGTAAAAAAAAAACAACAAAAAAAAAGTATGTGCTCAAATGAGTAGGATACTTTTTTTTATGCGACACAAAACATGTGCATAAACTACAATGGAAACACTCAGGCCTGGCGTAGGGGGGCAAAGAATTTGTGTCCCCCCAGTTCTCTTATATGAACATAAATTATTTAAACCGTTAATAGATAATTAATTGGCGGAGCATTGCACCGTCTGTGCAAAGCTAATCATACGGTGTGTGTGAAACGCCTTTAAGCAACTTGATCAGCTTTTGACTTAGATCCGCGAACAGACAGCTTACAGTCGTAGCAGTTTCTCCAGGGCGGCTGCACGAGCTCCGATTACGACAGCTAATCTGTGTGTTTCATGTTTATTCTGACACATTCAGTTCCACTAATGCTCACAAAACTGTGCTTTTACAAAAAACAAAAAAAAAAACAAAAAAAAAACTCTATTCATGTAACTAATGCTATAGCATATTGTCATAAGCCTATTTATCAAAATAAAACTGATAAATAAAATTAGAGACAATACCTCAAAAGTGGCCTATATCACTTTCCCAATATTTGTGTCATTATTCTTTAAAGTAATGTAAATTTTGTTTGCAACAATAGCTGTAGGTTAATTGGCCTCTATGAGTCTGAGACGCCTGAGATTGTGTCCCAGAGGCATTAGGGTCATTCCTGGTATGCGGTAACATTTTGGCTTTACAAGTGTGGAAAAAAAGGTTCATGATTTTCATGTTTTTAGCATTCTACCAAAATAGTGACATGTTTATTTATTAGGAATACATATTGGTCAAGCTTAGGGACTCAAAAAAAATAAAATAATTATAGGTAGATTGTTCAGACACTGGCCATGAAAATATTCTACCTTGTTAGGGACATATACATAGTCATCACAACATGTTAATAATGTAAATGCAAACATGTAAACATTTAAATTGCTTTTGTGCGCAAAGTAAACTTTCAGCTTTTTTTACAGTGATGTCATCATCCACCTCAGTTCTGTTGAGGACCAGCCGCTAACACTCTAGATAAAGAAAATCAAAAGCACTGTTGATCGATACACTTATTATATATTTTCACTGTTGGACAGAAACCTTGTTCAAAACTGTTACTTTTCAGGAACACTGATATATTTAAAAAGTGAACAGTAGCATTGGTTTATGACAAAAAATACAAATTATGAAATATAATATATAGCCTATTATATGAAATATAATATGACTTTCATCCATCAAATATACAAAAGCAGCCATGTTGAGAGGTGAAATGTGTGGTGGATGAATAGTTGTCTGCAGTAAATATGTTCCTACTTGTGAAAATTTGCAAAGGTTTCTATATGGGTCATTTTTGACCCATGTGTGTAAAATTGATGTAGAAATACAAAAGCTCATGCTTGGATGGATTACGTGTTCGGATTACCCTATTAAAACTATCTTACCCTCTTGTCTCTGTGCCATCCGTAACAGTATTTATTCTATTAGAATTTCCTCTCTGTTAGTTTCACAAAATGAAAATTTTGAGCTAAGTTAGCTATATCTCTTTGAGTGATCAACATTAAGCTAGCTAACCTTCTATAGATAAAAATAACTTTTATAACTATGTCAGATTTGTTTTTACATTTTTTACAAACATTCTCCATAATATAGCCTAACAGGGTGGAACAAGTAGGATAACATTTCAAAAACTAAAAAAAAAAAAAAAAAATAAATAAATAAAAAAAAAAAATAGGAGTGAGAGTTGAAGCTAACCTCAGCTTGTACAGTTGAATTCCAGCAGGAAAAAGAAATGATGTCACTTCTTGAAAATGGTCTCAATGAAATTGCAGTTGGTTTTGGAAGGCGAGAAAGTACATACTAACAGGGTAGAAGATGACTTCAGGGACACGGTAATTGAGGAAAATTCTAAAAAAATAACTATATTTTCACATGATTTATATGTATGATTAGAGGCAGTTTAGCCTAGTCTATAACATAATTTAAAAATATTTTGAAGTTTTTATCATTTCATGGTTTATATTTCTTGTGAAAGTTGATTACTTTGCACTGAGGACATGATAAAATTGAATGCATACATCAATAAAAAGGTGTGTAAAATACAAAATTGTTTTTAAAAAATCTATTATCTCTGTTTAAGTGATAAAGAAAACCTAAATATACAATTTAAGCCATTTCTTAAAATATGTGACTCATTTTATAAATAATATGAGTAAATAAATCGTTGAGACAGTAAAAGTCACTGCATAACAGGAATGACCCACTAAATAATTTGTGAATATTTGTACATATTTGTGGCTTAAACAGCTGGAAAATTTACTGTAATGCAGTTCTATAGATGTTTTGCCCAGGCAAGGTTATTAGCTTAGTATGTTAACAATAATACTAGTAATAACTAGTATTATTGTTAACTAACAAAAACTATTAAAAACATTTACGCTAATTGAAATAAACCTGAAATAAGAAGATATAAATGTTATTCGAAAAACTTAAACCAAAAAAAAATTAGAAATGTTGCCTTGTCAAAACCATTTCAGGGGTTTTTCCTGACCTTCAACTAATGCTATCATTATCTTTTCACTAACCAACAAGATTATGTTAAATTAGAATTAAATGAAATTAGAATGAAGAAAGAAAAAAAAAATCCCAGGGGTTTAGTTTTAGACTAAATGCACAAATAGCAGAATAAACAACAGAACATTATTCATCATCATCACGTACCTGCAGTGCTGTCGGGCCGCTGTCGAACCAATGGACAAAGTTCCATCGCCGGGAAGTAGCTCAGGGAGCATTTGTTAATTGGGAAAATGTCACTGAGATGTTTCTCACGGCATCAAAGACCAACGGCATTTAAAACTAACGGAAAATTACACAGAGTTTGCTTACCTTATGCTGAAACGATGTTGATTTGAGTTGGGTTAAAGTTTTATACAATTAACACATTTTCTGTTTTAAAAATCTCAAATACTTAATACTAATAGATAAATTAGCATGTTTATGTAATAATCACACATCACATTCAGTTAACATTGTTTTAATATTTACAAAATAGTTACAGATAGCCTACATGTTAAGAGCATACAAACCTTCAAAATGCAAAATGCATTTACATTCAAATACGTCTCAAGTTTTTTTTTTTTTTTTTTTTTTTAAATATATAATTATAATTAAAATTATAATTATAAAAAATAATAATTAAAAGCAATATTTACTCAAGAATAAAACTGGTCATGCTCTTTTGTACCAAAAATGTTATTTTAATTGGAGAACAAAAGGAGATGTAAGGCAGAACATCAAGAGACTGACAGCCTGAGTCACAATTCACTATCACTGTTTCTTTTTTAATGGTGACTGAGACGATGTGACTCTCAACTTTTTTGGACCAAAAATGAGGTTTAACTCACACTGAAAAGTCATTATTAAATGCCCAATGAGAAGTATGCAATACTAGAGAAACTGGAAAATTAAAGTATGACCATTGGACGAGAAATACTGATTGGGTCAGCAGGGTCCAGCCAATCCCTTGTTAACAAAAGTAATGATAGTTGAGACGGGAAAGAAATGTAATCAGAATATCGACTCAAAGTATGCACATGCTGTATAATATCTAGTATTATAGTAAAAGTGAGCACCTGTGACAGTGGAATTTATAAAGAATATTTCAGTAAAGCCATTGAGAAAATGTATTAGGATTTGCAAACTTGAAGTTTTCTTTTCTCTCTCACAAACACAACACAACAATTAAATTTGTACTAATCCGTTTCTACAAATCACAAATTAATAAACTCATAGGCTCAAATTTTTGTCGATTTTTCAAATGAAGTAAAGATTGTAATGAGAAAATCCTATTATCCATGAAAATGACTCCTATCCCTCTCTTATATTGATTGTAAAATAGTAGCATTTATAATAAATAATTAGCTACTTCTTTCCAAAACCATAATTCTACAGTGCAAGGCAATTTCGGGGTAGTGCTGTGTTGATTACTGATTGATTAAAGGGATGGTTCACCCAAAAATTAAAATTTGATGTTTATCTGCTTACCCCCAGCACATCCAAGATGTAGGTGACTTTGTTTCTTCAGTAAAACACAAATGATGATTTTTAACTCCAACTGTTGCGGTCTGTCAGTCTTATAATGCATGTAAGTGGGAACTTCGTCTATAAGAGTAAATAAAACTTGCATAGACAAATCCAAATTAAACCCTGTGGCTCGTGACGACAAATTGATGTCCTAAGACACAAAACAATCGGTTTGTGCTAGAAACCAAACAGTATTTATATAATTTTTTTACCTCCAAAACACCACTATGTCCAACTGCATTCAGAATTCGCTTAGTGAGGTCTGATCGCACTCTGACAACGGAAGTGATGTCTCGCACTCATTGAAGTATAAGCACGAGACATCACTTCCATTCTCATAGAGCAATCAGACCTCACTAAGCGAATGCTGAACGCAGTTGGACATAGTGGTGTTTTAGAGGTAAAAAATGATATAAATACTGTTTGGTTTCTTGCAAACCGAAAAAGATTTATTTACTCTTATAAACGAAGTTCCCATTCACACGCATTATACGACTGACAGACGGGAACGGTTGGAGTTAAAAATCATCATTTGTGTTCTACTGAAGAAACAAAGTCACCTACATCTTGGATGCGCTGGGGGTAAGCAGATAAACATCAAATTTTCATTTTTGGGTGAACTATCCCTATAATAACGACAAGAACATGTTTATCAATGGATAGAGCACGTGTTTGAGTGGGATGTCACATACTGTTATGTCATATGTGAGATCTCGCATATCAGTTCACAAGTAAAATCTGTCCATGACTTCACACTTTTGATACAGGTGTACAGCAACTGCAGAATAAAGGTGTGATCACACTACGCTTTTCATTCCACTGACTTCCATTCATATGCACACAAATGCGAGAGACCAGAAACACAAGCTCATGCAAAAAGTTTGGTTTGGTTTAGTGAAGTCTGACCTGCGAGTTCCGAATATGTGTAAATAGTAGAGAATCGATACACCAAGGGACCTCTTGGCTGAATTAAAAAAATAAATAAATAGTACAGTTGAGTAGATTGTTTATTTTTATATTTTGAATATACTATTTGTTAAATGTTGAATTCATGTTTATAAAAAAAGATGCTGCAGACAGTGACGTCATTATAACGGCTATTACAGTGTGCAAATACAATTTGCAGTCTAGTCTAGTGTGTCCGCAGCTTAAATGTGAGCATATGAATCTCTTAATTTGTGATTTGTAGAATAGGACTTGTGCACCACCAGAAAATAATTTATAAAGGTTTAACTGTTGTGTTGTTTGTAAGAGAGAGAAAAGTTTGCAATTTAAAAAAACGTTTTCTCTGACTTTACGTGTCCTGATATGTGACTACAAATCGCACTGTCACAGGTGCTCAGTTTTGCTATAGTAATACCCTCACAGAACATGGTAGTAATCAGCCATCGATGCAAAAGCAGAAGTCGGTGTGGTGTACTGTTGATACATCTGTCCAGGCCAACATCTGATGTCTTTGTGCCTTCAGCTGGGGATCCCAGAGAACCTGCAATAGAAATAGTAGTTCAAAATCCATTGCACATGCCCATTACAACGCATCTTATCTGGTAACACAAATTATCATTCCAGGTTCAATTTAACTTTAGCTCAATAGATGATATTTGTAGCATAATATTGCCCAAAAGAAACAGTTTTGACTTATTCCTTTAATATGGCATTTAGTGAGAGGCCCAGTGACCTTGTCACATTTTCTTTTATTTGTAATTTTTATACAAAATTAATGATTAATGTAAAATATAAAGAATTCATGCATTTACAAACCTCATTTGGATAAATATGATGGTTTACACGGGAATGCCTGTCAGTGATGTGCTGAAAAAGAAAAGACACATAACACAGTAAAACTATTTTCATAGTGGGTCATTTTATAATAAATTAATGATGTTTTTTTTTAAAGATCTTGTTAATAACTTTGCTTAAATATTAACTTAACTTATTATTATTATTATTATTATTATTATTAGTTGTGGTATATCTACATTTTTCCTAAATGCATAACTGGAAGTATGCTTTACCTTTTCTGATGTTTCTAGTCAAATTAGCATATTTTCCAGGCTAACAATGTAACATTAAACCTATCAAAATAGGTTAATACAGACTGAAGTGTGTTATGTTCAGTCTCTTGATCTAGGATAGTTGCAGCTATTGGGGAAACTCATCTTCATGGCATCAAGGCCTTGTCCTGAAGAATCTCAGCACCAAACGCTGGGGATTACATCTCATCTGGTAACAAGAGCATAAACATGACTGTAAGAACTCTAATGATATCTTTACCCCCTGATATTGTATTGGTGATTTCATTCAAACATTGGGAGGATAAGAGTATGAGCAATGAGTAAGCTGGCCAGATTTATGTGGGAAAAAAAAACAAAAAAAAAACAAACTTAAATGCCTAAAGTTGTCGACCCCATGAACCACAGTCAGCATTTAAATATTTACATATTTGGTAACACTTTACAATAAGGTTCATTAGTTAACATTAGTTACGAACACATTATTAAAATCTTGTTAACATTAGTTAATGTACAGTGAACTAACATGAACAAACAATGAGCAACTGTATTTTCATTAACTAACATTAATGAATCTTAGTAAATACCGTAACAAATGTATTGCTCATGTTAGTTAATACATTAGCTAATGTTTAACTAATGAACCTTATAGCTAAGTGCTACCATTTATTTAGTCAAAAGTATTTAAGAATTTATCAGTAAAAATACATACAAATAAATAACTTTGAGTGGAACTGTAGTATGGTGTCAGAGAAACGCAACTCAAAACAGACCTAGAGAAAATATATTAATGACCATAATATCCTGTTATCATCATGGTTTATCATAAATACAAACACTATAACATTAAATTTGTCACCTCATCTCATTTTGCTGATTAGTTTACCCTAAAGGTTTTTAATAGATAGTCTCACTGAAACAACTTGGGGTTAATGATTTTTTTTTTTTTTTTTTTCCAAAAACAGAGACTCCAAACTTTTGAACAGTAGTGTATGTTTGAGGGTTTGCTTACTGGTCATATGGTTTTTAGCCTGAGATTTTCTTTGACAGGAGTGCAGACTATCAGCATGGAAGAATCTAGGAACATAAACAGTTTATCACAGAGCCTATATAAATCTAAGGTTTATTAGAATGAAACAAGCTACAGCAGAGGTGAAATGTAGGTAAGAGAAAGTAGAATATACAGAATATACTGCTTATTAATAGATAGTAAGGTTGTAGCATTTAAGTTTAGGAATCAGGTAGGATTTAGGGATGTTGTAGAATAACGTCATGCAGGTCAGGCATTAATATGTACTTAATATAATACTAATAAACAGCCAATATGCAAGCTAATAAGCAACTAGCTTAAAGTGAGACTTGTTCCCCATACTTAAGTGTTACCTTTTGTGGAAAAATGTGTATGAAGGTATTTAGTGAGGTTCCTCAGTTCCCATTCAGTCGGTCACATTCAATGTACGTCGGACAGACAGACGAATAGTAGAGATGGGCGATACCACTTATTTTGTTTTCGATACGATACCGATACTTTCAAGGCCAAAATCGTCGATATCGATACCGATACGATACCTCTAATCTGAATTTAAGTTATTAAATTATTAATAATTTAAGTCCTTAAATTATTGAGTAAAATGGATTATGGTACCCACTTAACAGTATATTTGAAAGGTATTTTAACATTCAATATGCCTTAATTGCAATTTATTAGATTATATTTTTGTTTACACATGGTTAAAATGTTTACTTGTAGTGGTGACCATGGAAATCTACAAATACTGTAGGCTTAGCTGAACTATGGTCACTGTAGTAATGGTTCAGTTTTATAAGGGACTGACAGTGACAGGCTGTTGCACACATAAAATGCAAACTTTGTATTCTGACAGTGTAGTTACAGAACAGAACATCAATACGAACCTTAAATATTCAATTTAAATAAATGTAATTGCAAAAACTATGTAGGCTACTATTTCATTTAGTTTGTTGTGAAATAACTCAAACATATTATGTTGTTCTGTCTGCTGTTAAGCATTGTTCAGGGCTGCGTTTCCCAAAAACATCAATGGTTTCATACAATGTTAAACGAATGCAGCCGTTTGAATGTAGTGTCGGCAGTGAGCGAACACTCTCTGTGATTGATTGGTTCTGACTTGCAGCATTTGCGTGTGTTCAGATGAGCAGGAAAATAGTTCTACTGCACAATTATTCACTAACATAGGTTATTTGTCCAATTCAATGCATATTGTATTTATTGTGTTTCATCTTTTTCATCTTTGGATGGAAACATAGCTAGTGACGTGACAGACTGCCTTTCCTACAGACCAGTTAAAGTTAACATAGCGGTTGTTACGAACTTTAAAGTTCTATTTAGTTGTTAATATTGCTGTGATGGTGGAGGCAGTAGAAAAGACCAGGCACAAAAACATTCAAGCCAGTGAAATTTTTTATTTACTTAAAGCCGAAGCCACTAGACAGTGAGTGTGTGTGTGTGTGTGTGTGTGTGTGTGTGAGCTGAAAACATACATACATACATACATACATACATACATAAATAAATAAATAAATAAATACTAATGGGGAAAATGAACAGAATCTTACTAACCAAAGAAAAATGTGAAAAGCAAACCCGAAATCTTTGGCGTATCCGACGTCACAAATAATCTACCCCAAATACAAAAACAAACTTACAAGGAGAGTGCACACCTCTTACCTGGTGTGTCTAACACTTGATAACTGCAGGCAATATGTATATCGCGCGACCTGCTTACCTGTTCTCTTTTTCCTCAAAAGTAGCTAAATAACAGTTAGGCTACTCTTAACTCTCATCAGAGAGTCTGAATAGTACAAAATAAAGTGTTGGATTCACACATTCACAACGAGAGGATACCAACCTTGTGTCCCAATGTCCATACTATCCATCCTAAATAGTGTGTGAGATTAAAATAAGTGTGTCCCAAAGCATAGTATGTTGAAAAGAGTATGCCAAAAGTCCCCGGATGGTCTTCTATTTCCGGTATATTTTCGAAGTGTGGATCCGTGCACACTATAAAGGCTAATATTGCCCACAACCCATTGCGCTTTGGATGAGGATTCAGTTCAGAACAACAAACACGAGTAAAAAGTGTTAAAAACTACAAAACATGGCGGATATGCGCGACCGACGCTGAGAGGTTTGAGTGACTAATAATCAGTTCAACCTGATAGAAAATATTTATGTTATCTGTGTTATATTTCATCTGCAAACACCAATGTGGACTTTTGTAAATATCCGATTGGCTATTAACTTTTAAATGCATCATTATGCATTAATGCATTAAGATGATTGACAGGCCAGTTTTACGGTGACAGGATGCGACAGAGACGTGATTGTATGACATGATAGTATATCCCAAAGCTTGTCTACTCTTTTGCTACACACTCAAAAGTAAGTACTTTTTGTTCACAGAAGGATTACATACTTTTAGGGCATAGTATAAGTAGGCGAATTGGGACGCAGCACAAGTCTAAACAGGTTGAAACTCATAACACCTGAACACACACACACTGAGCTGCTCATCACGACATGCTGAGAGACCTTTAACCAGCAGGGCGGCACCTTATTGGCTGCAGGGATTGACAGCCGCCTCCTCCATCATTCAGCAGGAACCTGGGGTCCGTTCTTCGTACCTCGCTAAACACATCTGAATATCTGAGATGATTTAACAGATGCTAGATCTTCTAATCATGATAGCTGATCTCTGGTTAATTTGGCTCTTCAAATGAATTTGTGGATTGGATTAAAATATCAGGATTACGTTGTCTAAGATTACTGCACGTTCTTGTGTTCCTTGAAAAGGGCAGATGTATCGATACTCGAAACCACGATCAGCAATGCAGTGATTGGCTGGCGGCAAGACAGCAACGTAATGACAACATATTTAGAAAAGACACCTGATGAAAAACTTGACAAATTTCTGGACCTTTATAATGAAACAGCCAAATGAACAAAAAGAAATTACGACATAAATGTTATAATAGATAAATAAAATGTGCGCTTTTTTTTTTTTTTTTTTTACATGATTCCCAATTATTTAGATTCACAAGCATTTTTCCACTCATTACATTTTTATTTCAATGTTGTAATTCGCAATTCATTTTATTTTATCTTTGAAGCAGATTTGTTATGCAACATTAATTAAAGATTTATTTAAAAATTAATTAAAGTCAAGATCAAGTTATCTGCATCCTGTACTGCATCAAGCCACTCCCATAATAGCGTCACCATTCAAATTAATGCATGGCTGTGTTAGACTCCAATACAATTGTAAAGTAATTATTCCATCACAAATAAATCTTTAAAATCTCTAAATCTAAAAACTGGCTGTGCCTATAGTATTATAGACTAAACAACATTTATAATATTATTTTCAAATTAATTTGTAAATTATTATCATTTTAAATTATTGTCCCTGGATAAGTAGAGTACTCCTGAAATAAAGTAGCAGTGGCTGGGACAGATTTTAAGTATCAATTCCACTTAAAAAGATGCAATATAATCCTGTTTACATGAAATAAGCCTGTTCACAAGCAGGTTTAAGCTTAAGGACCTGTTGCTATGGCAGCAAGTCCAGGATGAGCGTTGAAGAACCGAACAATCCAAGATCATGCCAAATCATCATCAATGAAATCCAGCTAACCGAGTTAGCATATGAGGAACGAGCCCCGGAGAGCAAGACAGCAGAACTGTAGGTCAAAATGGTAAATACAGAAAAGGAAACATCCAAAACACACGCAGTGCATAACAGCGGTAATTAATTAAAGTACTAAAATATGATAAAGTATGATAAGATAAGTATTCGCCGCAAAACTTTGGATTTCAAACAACTCGGTTTCAAAACGACACATTTTTCATGATACGGTTCCTGTGGTATGAACTGTTTTTTATGTCTTGTCAAAGACGGAAAGTGCAGGAATCCCTCAGGCTGTGTGCAGCGTAGAGAGTAACATGACCCCTCCCCCTCCGGTTGGTGCGAGCAGTCAGTCAGTCAGTCACCTGTGTGTAGGATGGCCAAAGGAGGTGAACCCCTCGAAAAAGTAGAAGGGAGTAGCTGGTAACTCTATGATGACTGAAATCGTGAAAGGGTCTTAATCACTAAAATAAACTGCAAAATGTTATGTTTTCAAATACATTTATTTCATGGACGGATTGCTTCAAACGGTGCTGCATGAGCTTGCATCTCCATTTGCGGGACAGTACTAGCATGTTAGCCACGGTTAAAAGCACCAAATGAGATGAAAATGTGTTATTCACCAGTTGCCCGGTAACTTTTTAATGATTTTTGACAATTCATGGATGTGAGAATGTGATGTGTCTTAGTGCGATCTTCAAATTGCAATGGTTGTGATGTAATTAAACAAATATATAGTCTGACGTGCTGCATGGAATAAAACACAACTTTCAGCTTCGATTCACAGAAAATGCTGCTCTGCAAGTGCTGTGTGTTTGAGTTGTTTATAATTTGCATTTGGAAGTGCAACGTGCACCAAACATCTGTAATGACAATTGTTTATGAATCTGTACTGGCTACAACCACACTCTGAATGTGTGCAGGACTGTGTTGATTTAGATTTTGATGGGACTTATTTTATGTATATCTACTCTCAGGACTTTAATTTTGAAAATATGTCACAATTAGCCTCTTAGTTCAGGAAGCAGGAAGTACCAGTTGTACTACAAAAGTTTAGAAAAATTGTGGTAGCTGTGACATCCCCAAACATCATCTTTCTTTGCATCTGTTAAATGCAATGTCTGTAAGTACACAGTGTTCATTTCTTGTGTGATATGTTTGAGAAGGTTATTTTGATATTTTGATGTACATTTTCTTAGTTTATTTAACCTTACTTTATCATCAATCTGTAATCTTTCAGTTTCATACTTGGTAATAGTGTCTTTTGTATATTTTTACAGTTTCACAGTTGAATCATAAACTTCATAAACGACTTGATGTCTCCAGCGAGGTTTTTTGAGTCACTGTTTAACTTACTGGATAGTTAGATGCTAGAGAATTCTAACAAGGCCAGTACAGAATGTTTTGTGTTCGGGTCGGTACACACAACCCCGCCCATTCCCTTCCTGCTACTGGATTTGTAAGTCTTATATGTAAATTTGTTCTTACTATCCTGTACTTTTGAGCTTATTTGTTATTAGGCTGTCTTCAGGTTGTTCAATGGCGCACTACTGGTCTCGATAGCTTGCACGTCATGATCTAGTGCAGGGATGGGCAACTTCGTTCCTGGAGGGCCAGTGTCCTGCAGAGTTTATCTCCATGCCTGATAAAAACTCACTTGCCTATAACTTTTTACTAATCCTAAAGACCTTGATTAGCTGGTTCAGGTGTGTTTGATTAGGGTTGGAGCTAAACTCTGCTGGGCAGTGGCCCTCCAGGACTGAAGTTGCCCATCCCTGATCTAGTGTAACACAGGCTACTTTACCTGGTCGGTGGACATGGTTTCCAAACGCGGTTACTGTCAGCTTAGTCAACAAATTCACATGTATTGCGCTGCCCACGGGGAAGCTTATACAACGACAGTATTTACGACACTGGTAACAGACAATTGCGCTTATCAACCACATGGGGGAACCATCAGCAAATGTTCTATGGTCTTGCTTTAATACCTTCTTTTTTGTCTTTAGCTGATCATATACCTGGCTCACTTAGGTGACCGCAACTTTTTTTTTTCTTTTAGTCTTTTAAAGAAAATCATTCAATGTATATATACTATTGTATTCAGTGGAAAAAAAGAAAAAAAAAAGTTATTTTTAAGCCAGACGTTTTAAAATAACACTTTTAGAGCTGTAACCACAATACCGTGATACTGTGAAATCATAATTTTGCTTAAGGTTATTTCATATTGGCCCATGCCTAACCACCCACTGGTGCAAGGACGGTAGCCAATGGTGTGGTAGAAGGGTCCCTGCGTGCTACTGTCTTCCTTTTGCGCAACAATACAAGATCAGATGAAACATTTTCTCACAAGAATTCTCTCTTTTCTTTTATCTGACTCCAATGATAAAAAAAAGGTTTTACTGATATTCAATCACTCATAATTTGTATAGATGTTTGATTATTCTCTTTCCTTTATATTTTACTCGTTCATTAGGAATTTGTCGCATTGACAGTGTAGCGATGTACAGTTATTAATCAATTTATGGATGAAATATGAATATCATAATTCAGAAAGCTTTATGACGTTCATATATCGACCCAACGGGGAATTAAACATATATGGTGAATTAACTACAACAAATTATAATCAATCACATATATGATTAGTTCTGGTTTAATAATTATGTGGAAAACTATCAGTTCGTCCACCGAAACGGAAAATTATCCACAGATTATCACGACAGAAATGTTATTCTCGGGCCGGGAGACTAACTTTCTATCATAGCCTCCAAATATAGAGCAAGGATATTAGAATCAGAACGTTAAAGTGACTCGGTTGTTGCTAAAATGAGCAAGTGAACAAAAAAGCATGGATATAATGAGTTTAATATACGAAACGGGTAATACACAGGTTATACGGCTAAATGGACACAAGTAAATACAAATACATACAAAGTAGAAGGAAAGGCAGAAACGAAAGAGATGATCAAAGCAGGTCAAATTGCAACAGTTCACCTTTAAGAGCCAGCAAGGAAACTCAGTATTTAAAATCGTAAAAACGTTATACTTGCATAGGTTAGTCAGGGTGCTTGGAGTTTCGGAGCGCTCGGTTTTGATAGTTGCTTCTTCTTCCGGAGGTTGTTTCGGCGAAGTTTCAAACGAAGGTTTAACTGTTGTAATATGACCGGAAA
Organism: Megalobrama amblycephala; assembly: GCF_018812025.1. Lineage (NCBI taxonomy): Eukaryota > Metazoa > Chordata > Actinopteri > Cypriniformes > Xenocyprididae > Megalobrama > Megalobrama amblycephala. The sequence continues at coordinate 10,360,175 of NC_063046.1, read as the reverse complement.
ATAAAGAAGAGAGTCCGTCTTGACGGCAGGAACTCGTGCAGAAAACTTGTGCCACCAAAAGACGCGTGTCATGGTGTTTTAAAGACAACAGACCAGAACGCCTTCTTGATAACGTCCTCCAATGCTAGCGTTGCAATTTGGCGGGTTTCCACATTCCTTTGTCCTGTCTCCCGAATAAATTTATGGTATGTTGAATCAGTGCATTTTCTTCATAGTGTTATTAAACATTGAACGATGCATTTGACAGAAATGTAACGTACATCAGTGAATAGCTCGGATTCACAGCTTTACGGAGAAATCAAACTCGACAGGTGTCTCTCGTCATATAAAGAAGATACCCTTTACACTCTATTACTACAGTTTCACATGAAAACGAACCTACTACAGTCAATTCTACAATTCTACACTAGTAACACATACATGCAGCGAGCACTACAATGGCAGATACATTCATATTTGTAGGTATAATGTTTGTGCATACAGTCTCTATGTAGGGAGCCGTGTGTGTGTGTGTGTCTGTGGGTGTGTGCGTGTATTTTCCTTTTATGACCGTTTGGAATTTGGACCTGGTCCCTAGAAACCCGATCCGTGGTGTTGCACCCCTTTGAAGTCGCGGAGGAGAGGTTAGGGGACTTATCGAAACAGTCATAAAAAGAGTCTCGTGATCCATTAGTGTCTGCTGGGCCGGAATCGATGTAAGATTTACAAACCAAAGTTCCGTGAATTGAGGCTTAAACACAGTTTATGGTGGGACCTGCTCATCCTTGAGACTGTGCAGACCCTACAACAGCCTCGCAACGGCCATTTAATGTGGGCCTCAAAGTCACAAACTGGCCAGTTTTTGGTTACTAGACAAAGGTAATTTACTATACTATTAGAGTGCTGCTCTCATGCTTGCTTTCTCTAAAAAAAGATTTTGTTTAGTCCCCATAGATCTGTATACACTTGAATTAAAGCAATATTAGTTCGAGTCAGAGGTCATGACCACTACTATAGATATAAGCTGACCAATATTACTTTCTCTGATAGTAGTTTTGGTTTAGTCATGCCATGGTTTCCCACGTACGCTTAGCTAGAATAACATTACATTAAACAGAGGTAAGGCTCACCCTATTTAGGTTGTGTAACATTGGGAGTTGTGACGACAAGGGGTAGGTCCAAATGCAGGCTTTATTAGAATGAGCGTAGTTGTACAGGCAAGGGTCAAACACCTAGTCTGGGTAAACCCAGCCTGATCTGCCGGCGATTTGATTTCGATCGGCAAGTCAGTCTGGAAACCCGTGCATTCATTTCTGCTGCGCTGCACTTTTGCGGGAACCAATCACAGACTGGCTTATCTACCTTGCTCACTATTGGCGGTATAACACGATGAAGATATAGAAGCAACGGCAAGCAGCTTTCAAACTCTATCTGATCTACCAGTCTCTCGCACGACCGTCACTCCAAAATAACAATGCACAATCACAGTGACGCCAATTGTGTTAAGCATTTACCTTATCTGAGAGAAATGTAGCAGAGCGTTGATCCGACAGTCTCTTCATAGGAAGATTACAAACAACGATTAATGACACACAATGATTCTCTGCTGTTATTTTGGTGGTTGCTTCACGATGTGAGTAAAGGACTCTTTTACTTCAATGCCCCTTGATGGTAAACAATATTTTTATTATTTGCTCTGTATGTTTCGTCTCCCTGCTTCTTGAATCTCGCGCCGCCTGAGCTGACTGGGATTCTTTTTGGTTGTCATGACAATGACGTAGTTTAGGGCGGTTATATTCTGCGTTCATTTACACTGAACCAGAACAGTATCAGAGTCGCCTTTTAAACTCTCGACGATGCTGAATGACTTATTTAGTTAGCAAACAAATTGCTCGAGTGGGTGTAAATACCGATCACTTTCATGTTTTTTTGCACAACCTGCAAAAATCGCTCGATGCCATTGCTGCTTCTGCAAACCGCGGATCAATGCTACAAACCAATACAAACTTACCCTGCGTCTCAATCAGCTCCCTAGTTCCCTAGGTCGTGAATCAGTATATCATGCAAGTGAATGTAGCTGATTCCCTGATCAGTGCCCTGACTACTGAACTAGGGAGCTGATTGAGACACACAGTAAACCTGCCTGGAGTTTTCGCATCGCTCTGCAAAGTACGTCACCCGGATCGTTTATCTGATTGGTTGAAGGACTATCCAATTGCGTGACTAATGCTCGTTGATCACGCCTCTTGTGCGGTAGGAAATACATAGCAAACTCCCCAGACCAATGTTCAATTTTAAATTGAGCTTGGTCTGGTGATAGCCAGACTATCAAACACCAGCAAACAGAAACATAAGGGCAAGGCAGAAGAGTAATCCAAGTCACAGGCAATGGTCAAGACAGGCAGCAAACGATCATCAAACAAGGGATAAACAGTCCAGGGTCAAAAAACAAGGCTAGGAACTATGAGACAAGGTCAGATAAAGGCTAAACAATACTCAGCCCTGTGTGTGTGTCTGGGTGCAACTTATAAAGGGTCCACTGATGGGAAACAGGTGCGAGTGTGTGATTGGTTCCTAGATGAGGGATTATGGGAAATGTAGTCCAGAGTGAGGTATGACTTGTGCAATGAAATGGTGAACCGGCAACCTCTGGTGGTGAGTAGCAGGAACCAGCAGGCGCATGGAAATTCCTATTTTAGCCTTTACAGCAGGGATGGGTAACTTCAGTCCTGGAGGGCCACTGCCCAGCAGAGTTTAGCTCCAACCCTAATCAAACACACCTGAACCAGCTAATCAAGGTCTTCAGGATTAGTAGAAAGCTATAGGCAAGTGAGTTTTTATCAGGGATGGAGATACACTCTGCAGGACACTGGCCCTCCAGGACCGGAGTTGCCCATCCCTGCTTTACAGTCTAAGTACACTTGAACTAGTACCAAATAACCTTCACTTAAGCCGAGTTCAGACTGCACGATTTTCAAAAGCAGTCGGGTCACTGTTCTTTTCACACTGTATGACTATCTTGGCCAGCATTCAGTCGCTGCTGTGTTCAAACTGCACGATGGATCGGCGACAGAAGGTTTCACACTGCATGATAGGAAGAATCGCCGACAACTGTCTGGCACGCAAACTACGTTTCACAACCAAAAACACGCGAGATGTGACAAGGAAACAACGCGATATCACGCGTGCAAGACCGGAGTTATTATTATTATTATTAAAAACAGTAGCCCGCAAGAAGCTTGCAATACGAATTGCCTGTGCGCTGATTTGCAGCGAAAACAAGAAAAAGAATAGCTGCAAGCAGCAATTCGGGGCCAAGCCCCCAGAAGGGGCAGTAGCGCAATACGGAGCAGGAAGAGCAAAAACAGCAGAAATTGAATGTACATGCAAAACAGCTGGTTCAGAAGGACAGGTGGAAATGAAATGAAAATCAATAGAAGTTCAGAGAATGAACAGGGAATGAACTAAAAACACTTGTATCTCATTCAAGAGGAATAAAGATTAGTACAATGCTTATTTGGATAAAAAAGGTATCAAAATGACTCATTACACACAATTGTATAAAGGAACCCCACACGGGATTCGAACCCACGACCTCCGAGTCCAGTGTCCATTTCTCATCTCATTGCACCACTGTGCAGGTGAATGTTGGCACACCTGCCGAAGTTCATTAGTTCATGTGAAAATGAACTCAAAATGAAGAATTTTTATAAAACTGCACTGAATGTTATATTTAATAACTACTTTAGATCATTCTGCAGCTCATCATGCTGTAGCGCAATACAGAGCAGGAAGAGGAAAAACAGCAGAAAAATGAACAAACATGAAACAGCTGGTTCAGAATTACGGGCGAAAATGAACTCAGAATGTACATAAGCTTAGATGAAAATGAACACAGCATGAAACAAAAAGCATTTATTTCTAATCCAAGAGGCAGTAAAGGAATCAAAACACACTATTTCATAAAACCGCTCCACCTGGGATTCGAACCCACTATCTTGGGGTGCAGAGCTCATCAGGTAACTGGCTTTACACATTGAGCTACTTGAGGATGCACATTCAACAATCTGTGGAAGAGAACTTTTAGTGTAAGAAAGAATTTACAAAAAAGCATTACTTAGCATGCTAACCATATTAGCATGCTAAGCTAACTTAATGCTAATGAAGCTCATGGTTAACTTGATAGCTGAAGAGCCACATTAAAGAGAATGACAACTGGTTAGCATGCTAAGCAATTAGCATGCTAAGCTAACTAGCATAAGACAACAAACACAAGCAAGGTCACATTCAGAGATGAATATCTTGGGAATGGTAGCGAATATCAAAAATCCATTCAGTCATTTCTGTGCGGCTCGGTCCAAAGATCACCTGAGCTGATTTTGGACAAAATTGGACAAAAAATTGTAGGAGGAGTAGTGAAAAAATGGAATACTGTACTTTTCAAAATGGCCACTACTGTACTGGGTGGAGTCTTAATGTAAGATATTGAATGTGATCAGTATGAAGAGAGGAATCAGTTGTATTGACATTCATTTTTCTGGAACAAAGGGTTCAAAAGTTATAACCTTTACAAAAGTGAATATTTGAACTGGTGGTGGCGCTATAGACTTAGTCCTAGATACTCCAAAGTTGGTCAAATTACTTTTAATTACTATCACTACAAGCATGCCAAATTTGATAATTTTCCTTCTTATGGTTCATTGATTACCATACAGGGGGAAGAAGAATAACTACGAATTTGGACATAAAGGAATTGCATGTGATAGCTTCAGATTAGACCAGTTTTAGGCAGAATGCCTAGAACAGACACAAGTTCTGCATCTTTTCCTGCCCACAGTACCTCATGCGGTCTGGGCATGTGTCACACTGAGTTTCGAACCCACGATGCAGAGCATTCGGGATCCGTGGCGTAACACATTGAGCTAATCAGCCATGCAAGTTCATCAGTATGCTAAGCAGAGGTTTCAGTGTGAGAAAGAGTTCACAAAAAAAAAAGCTTCATAGCATGTTAACCATATTAGTATGCAAAGTTATTTAATGCCAACTAAGTTTTGGTTAACCTGTTGACTGAAGACCACATTAGAAAGAATAGCAATAGTTTAGCATGCTAAGCAATTACTGTGCTAAGCTAACTAGTATAAGA
>NC_063046.1:10183166-10354053 GCF_018812025.1 Megalobrama amblycephala | reverse complement strand
ATAATTCATAAAACACCCCCAGATCCTCCCAGGAACAAACTCCAGTGTGAATGAGAGATGGGAGGGTGGAGTCAGGCAGATGAGTCTCTGTCACAGTGTGTGTTAAGAGCGCTAACTCCATTCCTGAGTGAATGTTTTGCACTTAATTCAAAGTAGTCTTTTTAAATTAAAATATTGTTTAAATTAAATCTTTAAAGATTTAATAAATAATCAAATATTGTTCTTAAAAGTCTACAGTATCGGGATAACATCCGATGCCAATGGTAGAAATTATTTGCTTAAATTTAACCTAAAGTATACTTTTTATTAAACAACATCTGTACATAGTCATCTTAGATCTTATTTCTCAAAGATTCAATCAGAAGGGTTAGGGTTAAGTTTTTGAGGAAACAGCTTGTTAAAAACAGAGTGTTAACTAGAAATATTTAATTTGAATTGAATTAAAAAATACAAACATGAACGTCCCTGTACAAATGAGGACTCAACTTTGCTCTTATTTAGCTTAAGTTGCATCTTTAAGAAGATCACTATGCATTTTCAGAGAGGGATCCTCAACAATCATTAATGATGGCCTCAGGATATAGGCTGATGAGGTGATTTACAGATCAGTCACTTCTCTGTGCTGAGCCTGTATGTTACCACCTCTTGAGCATCCTTTGAGGGGAGATGACACTAGCAGGACACATGCCCCTTGACCCCCAACAATTTTGCATGGGTGTTAAACACCCTACAAGTAGTCATTTATTTCAACTGTGTTATTTACAAAACAGCATTTTTCAATGGAGTGAATCTACACATCTGAGGTCTTTCAGAGACATGACTTCAGGATCAGTGGGTCTCTTGAGAATATTTAATTGTGCTTAAAAACCAAAGATCAGGCCAAATCCCCTACATGACAATGTCCACATCAGACTCTGTACTTGAAAATATCTTTGCTGTTAAATATGTTTAAAAACCTCACATGTAAACTTATATTTTTTAAGCCTCTTCGATCTATATTATTTACTTTTCTTATTTCTATAAAGTTTCAATTCCTAGTAAATATCCAGTAAAAAGATTATAAAACAAAACAATAATGTTGACAAATATTTTTACTGCGATGTTTTTAACAAATAGGGATTACAAACAGTTCCTCACACAATGAAACCATTAAGGATAGCCAGAGGCTCATAACAAAGACACATTACTATGTAAGATATGTACGATAGTTTTACCAATAGTTTAAAAAAAAAAAGATAATATTGTTTTAAAGTTTAAATAAAAAGTTAAAAGCAAGCGTATCTTCATGTGTTCTGACACAATTTTTACTTTATAAAATTTGCGGTTGTTATTTCTAGGCTCATGATACTTTTTATTGGCCTGATAAATATAAAGTTAATCCATGATGAAACAAGAGAATCACACTACCAAATACGTTTGATACAATATTTTAAGAAAAAGGGGTGATTTTAAAATACAACTAAACCAGATTATTTTTTTCTTTTGACATGCATTTAGGCAAAAATGATTTTCCCCAGTGGTGTTGGAACAGGACTTATTTTTTAAAGTTTCAGACATGATAATCATGCGATACAAGCATTCGGATGAAGCTTCATATTAAACAAAAAAAGAATATGGCATTTTCACTTGTATTCAGCACGTATTTTTCAACATGTATTATTCAATATCTGCACACCATTTTCTGAAAAGGTTTTAGTAATGCTTTAGATCAGAATCTAGATTTTAGCAACCAACATGACATTAAATAGTTGTACCAGTGTACAAGGGTGTCTAAACTGTTTATAACAATTTGAATATTGAATATAGTTTACTGAATATAGCTTACTATTGAATATAGCTTACTGACATTGCCTATGCCCCTACAGATAAAAGCCAAAGACACAATGCAAAGACACAAATCAATGAGAATATTTTATACAGAAATGATATTTTCAGAAATTCAAAGGGCTCGGTTACAAAGAAAATAAATTGATAGATCTTGTAGCGCAATTATCCATCTCTTCTATGGGGGTTTGCGTGAAGCATTGACACGAAAAGTAAATCTGGCTGTTTGCGCTTGAAACGATTACGACTGAGACATATCTAACCATTGCACTGAAAGCTATGATTTCATCCAGTTTGAGATGGGTAAACAAAGTTACACACTGTAGTAAAAGTTATAGATACATCTCAAACAACATCTTTGTACAATTTTGTACAAATTGAGTGAACACAATAAATTAGCACATCTAAATTCAAGAGGCCTAGTAACTAAGAAAGCAGCGACATCATGTAAGAAAAGTGTCATACTGCATGCAGAAGTCCACTCTTGATTTATTGTGATAGGCATTTTTACCCCCTTCACTGGTCTTAGTCACATTATAAAGACTAACAAGATCGCTGATAGCATTTTATTCATCGGTCTGTATATGTTTTTAGCCGAATACTCCTCTCGGGCTGCTGTCAGTGTAAGTTTTTGCAATTCGTCACATGTGTGATGAACACAGGCCATTCATTTAAGCATCTTTTAGATGTATGACTGAACCTTTGACAAAACCAATTCTGTTTAAAGTGTTTAACGAATCATTTCTTTCAACACCCCAGCCTAACATTAAAGAATACGTGCAAATATTATAGTATAGATTTTTGTTAGAGTCTATGCCACGCTGTTGAAATGCAAGCTCATTTGAGAACTATAGCATTGCATACCCTTGTAAAGAAGAAATTCAAACAATCATTATACAGGTATTATATAATTTACCATGTGTGTACGACATATAAGATACAATTAGCTAATGTAAACATAATACAGAAAAGCTCTCTTCTGATCTATTGCAAAAGATTGTAAATGCCATTTTTTCCCACTCTCAGTCTATCACCCTGCTTCCAATTTTGGTTAATTTATCATTTGTTAATTTTGTTCAAATGCAGTCTTCATCTAAAACTGTTCTCTGAGTTTGGTCAAAAATGAACTTTCACTGTTTCACTCAAACCACCCTTGTTCACATTACTTAAAAAACTCATGTAACTACATGAACGTAATTTAACTGCGTTGTTTCTACTAAAATTGAGTATTGTCAGCTTTACTTAGTAAGTGTTTGTTCAGTCAACTTAACATTGCTGTGTGAAACGCACACATTATTGTTGACATAATTAACTGTGCAGTGGATTCGTAGTTCCCAAACAAAGCCTAACAACATACACACATGACTCTAACTCTTTCACAAACCAGACTGACCCCAGGTATGGATATCTCAAATACCCAACTCGCAATAGTTAGATATCTTGACTTTATCCGCATGTTTAGGGGCGCTACCGTTCTTGTCCTCATAAATTTTATGCTTCTTTCCCATTTTATTCACTTTTTTTTTTAAATACAGTGTTTTAACATGTACATTCTTTTTGTCTGTAATTGTAATTTTAAACGTATTTGTTTTCCATTACCGTTTTACCCATTACTGTTTCACCCATTCCATCTTGTCCGAAAATCAGTGTTTTCTACACATTTAGGTGTAATGCGATGTTGAAATTGCACTCTCGCTGTTCTCTGCATCTCTTTTTTCGTACCATTTAATTGATTTAATAAAAAGGTGGTGTAACCACACTCTTACTCATTTTATGTAGTCTACTGTATTATATTTTACCGTATAGAATGCGGAGCAAAGATCTTTGAAACATTGTAGCCTGTAAAACATTTTAATGACTTTAAACGCCATATATAGACGTTTTACCCTCCAGGGGTTAGAGACTTTGTATTACCATTTTTAATGAGCTCAGACATGGTCGTAAATAACAACAAGTGATTCAAACTTTTATTTCAAAGTTGTTGAACATACATTGAAGAAATGCATACATAAGTAAAACAGTCATCATGAAATTACAGGTGGTCTAATAAAAGAAAATCTCTGCATGCTATCATGTTTCGGTCTAGGACATGATTGACCAGCATTTTGACAATTTCGCCGATGGTGGTATCATCAGCATTGTTTGAACGCAGTGAGACACAAACATCTGTTACAATTGTACACATACATACGATGTCAGTAACTCCTAACTCTTCGGTACATTCAGACATCACATCCAGAACTTTTCTTATTATTACACAGATTGGTTCTTTGGTGTAAACACACATGCTTGTCACATCAGAATTCCATGAACTTGATAGGTCTCTTACGACATCCATCTCTTTTTTGAGATTTGTTACACGTTTGGTTTCCTCCGTACAATCATCATCATCATCATCATCATCATCATCATCATCATCGTTAGCCTGATTGCACACGTCTTCGATGATCCTGTGCATCAGGTCAACCATCGGTCCTCTGAAATAATCTTTAAACATACAGTCCAAGATCCCTTTTAGAGGGCACTCATTGCCCATGGCACACTGGCACGTGGGGTGTTGGTGCACGGCCTCATCAGAACTCAAAGGCGGGTCATTCTCCCTCAGATTTTGTGTAGACATTTCAGAAATCCTCTGCAATGAAGATGGATTTTTAGAACTCAACTTGGTGCACGGTATAAACTTTGTCTTTGATATAAACTTTCTTCAATATCCCGTGGGCGAGTCCTTAAAACACGATTGTCCAACAGTTTACACAGTTTATTAATGGTTTGAAGTTTGGGTTTTTGGGTCTGATCCCCCCAAAATGTGAGTCAAAGAAGTCTCAGGCTCAGACAATCAGGAAAGTTGATTTTTGGCGGTCCATGTAACAACCAGACAATGCTCCTTAATCAAAGAGATGTTGCAGTAGAACAGCAGTCTGCTATGGTACAGTTGTCGATAGGTTGTGGCACCAGCTCCCTCACACAGATCGGTTAGGAAACCCAGGATGCTTGCTATACGTGAAGCTCAGCACGGTTTTTATCTGGACAGCCAATTGGGGCCGCCCTTGCCCCATGTGTGCGGGTTGTACAGGGGTTATCGTCAGGAAGTCATAAATAATGATATATAATTAACGACACAATGTGCAACAGAAATAGCAATATGTAAAAGTCCTGCATATATCACCAGAGAGAAGTTTACTCACTCATTTCACTCAATCCAGATATTTTGATTAAAAAGTCACAAGGTCAAAAACAAACAAAATAAAAAACAAGCACTTATGAATGGTTCACAATAAGATTCATAACATGCAGATTCTTTTTGTGCAGACATTTCATTTTACCATAAAAAATACGTTAAAAAAATCTGTTAAATTTACGGTAAAATAACGTATTTCATTAACTGATATAATGTTAATTTACCAACCTGATGAAGTACTAATATCTGTTTTGTACCTTTATAATACACTGACAATCACCAAACACAGTGGTGATTAGAGTCACATGATGAATCAAAGTTCATCACAAGCAGGTTTTCCACAAGCTGTGAAGGACAACACTAACATATAGAAGGTGCACACAGTGTCATTCACACACACACTAAACACCATCATGGTAACATGCATGAAATTTTAAATGCAATAAACATTAATTTAACAACATTAGATGTAACGTAAAACCCTAATGTACATAACTGATTAGAAAAAAATGAGAAAAACTAAGAAGAAACAGAGTTATTCCAACGAAAATATATCAAATGTGAAGTGTCACGCAGGGAATTGTGGGAATGTCAATTTACGGTTTTTCACTGTAAATTTTACAATGAATTGTTATTTTTCACATCCAAAAACTGTGAATTTAACGGTATTTTACCGTAAAATTACATTAAATGTACTGTTAGATCTATTACAGTTATTCACTGTATATAGTACGGACCAATTGACAGTTTTTCACCGCAGCATTTTTATAGTCTTTTACTGTTAAAATCACGGTCATTTTTTACAGTGTATTAAAGACTTTTATTGACACCATCGTATTAAATGATCTCAAGTAAAAATGTAAGCGTAATGCACATACTGTATATTCAATAAGGGTCTTATTTTAATGTTGTTCAAAAATTTACTTTAAACAAATTCTACAATTAGTATAAACCATAATGTCTGTAACATAGAGATTCTTAGAGGCGAGGGAAATTGGATCCAATCAGTATATTAAACAAAAACAATTACACAAAACAGAAGCAAGGACATGATACATTACAATATCATTGCACAGTTCAGGTTTTGCTATATCACGTTACCATTTTAATACATATCATCACCATGACTGATTAAACATTTAGCAGCGCTTGAAATGAATTCAGCGCAAATTAAACAACTTGTCTATTGTTAAAAAGATGGTATGTAACGCAGGTACGTCGCTCCACTGAAAATATAGACTGTTTGCAGCATTCGAAGGGGTCGTCCTCTGGAGTGCGCAGTCTCTGTCCCACTCATCGTCCGAAACGTTGCTGCTTTTAGACCAAAAGTCCATTTCATATCCCTCACGGGGTTTCATCAACTTAATGAGGTGTTGGTCATGAATCGTCTTGTTCCAACAGATATTCCTGTTTCACAAAATTTTCATCTTCATGACAAAACTTGGTCAAACGAATCCTGTGTTTTTTCTGCCGAGCGTAAGGAAGATTTTTTGCCGTTTTAATATAACTTTCAACAGAAGTTTCAGGAACTTGTGGAGTAACCATTCTAGATTTGCAGACTGTTTCCTAAAGCTTATTCAGTAGGTAGGGCCTGTAGGTTTTAACTAGAGAGAATGTGAACACCCTCTGTGTCTAACCCCTGGAGGGTAAAACGTCTATATATGGCGTTTAAAGTCATTAAAATGTTTTACAGGCTACAATGTTTCAAAGATCTTTGCTCCGCATTCTATACGGTAAAATATAATACAGTAGACTACATAAAATGAGTAAGAGTGTGGTTACACCACCTTTTTATTAAATCAATTAAATGGTACGAAAAAAGAGATGCAGAGAACAGCGAGAGTGCAATTTCAACATCGCATTACACCTAAATGTGTAGAAAACACTGATTTTCGGACAAGATGGAATGGGTGAAACAGTAATGGGTAAAACGGTAATGGAAAACAAATACGTTTAAAATTACAATTACAGACAAAAAGAATGTACATGTTAAAACACTGTATTTAAAAAAAAAAAGTGAATAAAATGGGAAAGAAGCATAAAATTTATGAGGACAAGAACGGTAGCGCCCCTAAACATGCGGATAAAGTCAAGATATCTAACTATTGCGAGTTGGGTATTTGAGATATCCATACCTGGGGTCAGTCTGGTTTGTGAAAGAGTTAGAGTCATGTGTGTATGTTGTTAGGCTTTGTTTGGGAACTACGAATCCACTGCACAGTTAATTATGTCAACAATAATGTGTGCGTTTCACACAGCAATGTTAAGTTGACTGAACAAACACTTACTAAGTAAAGCTGACAATACTCAATTTTAGTAGAAACAACGCAGTTAAATTACGTTCATGTAGTTACATGAGTTTTTTAAGTAATGTGAACAAGGGTGGTTTGAGTGAAACAGTGAAAGTTCATTTTTGACCAAACTCAGAGAACAGTTTTAGATGAAGACTGCATTTGAACAAAATTAACAAATGATAAATTAACCAAAATTGGAAGCAGGGTGATAGACTGAGAGTGGGAAAAAATGGCATTTACAATCTTTTGCAATAGATCAGAAGAGAGCTTTTCTGTATTATGTTTACATTAGCTAATTGTATCTTATATGTCGTACACACATGGTAAATTATATAATACCTGTATAATGATTGTTTGAATTTCTTCTTTACAAGGGTATGCAATGCTATAGTTCTCAAATGAGCTTGCATTTCAACAGCGTGGCATAGACTCTAACAAAAATCTATACTATAATATTTGCACGTATTCTTTAATGTTAGGCTGGGGTGTTGAAAGAAATGATTCGTTAAACACTTTAAACAGAATTGGTTTTGTCAAAGGTTCAGTCATACATCTAAAAGATGCTTAAATGAATGGCCTGTGTTCATCACACATGTGACGAATTGCAAAAACTTACACTGACAGCAGCCCGAGAGGAGTATTCGGCTAAAAACATATACAGACCGATGAATAAAATGCTATCAGCGATCTTGTTAGTCTTTATAATGTGACTAAGACCAGTGAAGGGGGTAAAAATGCCTATCACAATAAATCAAGAGTGGACTTCTGCATGCAGTATGACACTTTTCTTACATGATGTCGCTGCTTTCTTAGTTACTAGGCCTCTTGAATTTAGATGTGCTAATTTATTGTGTTCACTCAATTTGTACAAAATTGTACAAAGATGTTGTTTGAGATGTATCTATAACTTTTACTACAGTGTGTAACTTTGTTTACCCATCTCAAACTGGATGAAATCATAGCTTTCAGTGCAATGGTTAGATATGTCTCAGTCGTAATCGTTTCAAGCGCAAACAGCCAGATTTACTTTTCGTGTCAATGCTTCACGCAAACCCCCATAGAAGAGATGGATAATTGCGCTACAAGATCTATCAATTTATTTTCTTTGTAACCGAGCCCTTTGAATTTCTGAAAATATCATTTCTGTATAAAATATTCTCATTGATTTGTGTCTTTGCATTGTGTCTTTGGCTTTTATCTGTAGGGGCATAGGCAATGTCAGTAAGCTATATTCAATAGTAAGCTATATTCAGTAAACTATATTCAATATTCAAATTGTTATAAACAGTTTAGACACCCTTGTACACTGGTACAACTATTTAATGTCATGTTGGTTGCTAAAATCTAGATTCTGATCTAAAGCATTACTAAAACCTTTTCAGAAAATGGTGTGCAGATATTGAATAATACATGTTGAAAAATACGTGCTGAATACAAGTGAAAATGCCATATTCTTTTTTTGTTTAATATGAAGCTTCATCCGAATGCTTGTATCGCATGATTATCATGTCTGAAACTTTAAAAAATAAGTCCTGTTCCAACACCACTGGGGAAAATCATTTTTGCCTAAATGCATGTCAAAAGAAAAAAATAATCTGGTTTAGTTGTATTTTAAAATCACCCCTTTTTCTTAAAATATTGTATCAAACGTATTTGGTAGTGTGATTCTCTTGTTTCATCATGGATTAACTTTATATTTATCAGGCCAATAAAAAGTATCATGAGCCTAGAAATAACAACCGCAAATTTTATAAAGTAAAAATTGTGTCAGAACACATGAAGATACGCTTGCTTTTAACTTTTTATTTAAACTTTAAAACAATATTATCTTTTTTTTTTTAAACTATTGGTAAAACTATCGTACATATCTTACATAGTAATGTGTCTTTGTTATGAGCCTCTGGCTATCCTTAATGGTTTCATTGTGTGAGGAACTGTTTGTAATCCCTATTTGTTAAAAACATCGCAGTAAAAATATTTGTCAACATTATTGTTTTGTTTTATAATCTTTTTACTGGATATTTACTAGGAATTGAAACTTTATAGAAATAAGAAAAGTAAATAATATAGATCGAAGAGGCTTAAAAAATATAAGTTTACATGTGAGGTTTTTAAACATATTTAACAGCAAAGATATTTTCAAGTACAGAGTCTGATGTGGACATTGTCATGTAGGGGATTTGGCCTGATCTTTGGTTTTTAAGCACAATTAAATATTCTCAAGAGACCCACTGATCCTGAAGTCATGTCTCTGAAAGACCTCAGATGTGTAGATTCACTCCATTGAAAAATGCTGTTTTGTAAATAACACAGTTGAAATAAATGACTACTTGTAGGGTGTTTAACACCCATGCAAAATTGTTGGGGGTCAAGGGGCATGTGTCCTGCTAGTGTCATCTCCCCTCAAAGGATGCTCAAGAGGTGGTAACATACAGGCTCAGCACAGAGAAGTGACTGATCTGTAAATCACCTCATCAGCCTATATCCTGAGGCCATCATTAATGATTGTTGAGGATCCCTCTCTGAAAATGCATAGTGATCTTCTTAAAGATGCAACTTAAGCTAAATAAGAGCAAAGTTGAGTCCTCATTTGTACAGGGACGTTCATGTTTGTATTTTTTAATTCAATTCAAATTAAATATTTCTAGTTAACACTCTGTTTTTAACAAGCTGTTTCCTCAAAAACTTAACCCTAACCCTTCTGATTGAATCTTTGAGAAATAAGATCTAAGATGACTATGTACAGATGTTGTTTAATAAAAAGTATACTTTAGGTTAAATTTAAGCAAATAATTTCTACCATTGGCATCGGATGTTATCCCGATACTGTAGACTTTTAAGAACAATATTTGATTATTTATTAAATCTTTAAAGATTTAATTTAAACAATATTTTAATTTAAAAAGACTACTTTGAATTAAGTGCAAAACATTCACTCAGGAATGGAGTTAGCGCTCTTAACACACACTGTGACAGAGACTCATCTGCCTGACTCCACCCTCCCATCTCTCATTCACACTGGAGTTTGTTCCTGGGAGGATCTGGGGGTGTTTTATGAATTATTTTATTTTATTAATGCTTTTTGTTTTATTTTTACTCATTTATTTTCATTGCAAAAGGACCTACTTTGGCACTCTGAAAATGTAAGTTTTTTTTTATTTATTTTTTTATTTTATTTATTAATTTAGCCTATATTTCAATTGTTTAATTGTTAATTATTAATTATTATTTATTAATTTTTAGCAACATATTTGATATTATTTATATTTAGAATAATTTTATATTAAAATAGAGACAAGTTACTTTTATAGAACTAACCTGAGGCATCACAGGGTCTGAATGAAATAATTGTTTCTCTCTGAAAATGCTGGGTGATTTTCATATTGAATTATTGAAAATGTTACACAATGTGAGAGATGGTTTGCGAGACCCATATATTTTTACTCATACCCTGATAATAAAATGTCAAATGTTTGATTTATTAAGACTTTTAAAAATGTAATTTAAAAAACTAAAATGATTTAATTTGAACAGTTGTTTAATTTTAAAAGATGTAATTTAAACTTCTATATTTACGCTTTGAAAATAAAAGTTAGCTTGAACAAAATATTGTTTCATCCACCCCCCACTAACCATTGCTCTCCCCCTCTGTCACTGACACTATCATGCTTTGTTGCAAGTCACTTGGAGAGACAATGAGAAAACCATTTAGTGTTAAGTACATCAAGAAGGAACACTTTTCCCTGCTCACTGAAAGCTGTAAGATTTTTATTTTCATTTATTTGAATTTTCATTTAATTTTATTTTATTATAAAACTATAATAATTGGTGTCACTAAATTTAGTCAAGTCGCCTTTATTTACTGTATATAGTGCTTTTTACAATGCAGATTGTGTCGAAGAAGCTTTACAGTGATAACTGTTTGTTATTATTAACATCGTTATACTTTTATTTATTACCATCTTCATTCAAAGAAGAGAAAGTTTTTCGCTTTTGAAAAGAGTGTGTGTGTGTGTGTGTGTGTGTGTGTGTGTGTGTGTGTGTGAGTGTGTGTGTGAGAGAGCGAGAGAGAGAGAGAATGCCTGTTGTATTGGGATGTTTGTGGTAACAAACCATAAACATTTTCGGCATCCTTAAACAGACAACCATTGTATTGTGATGTTTGTGGTAACAAACCATAAACATTTTGGGCATTCTTAAACAGACAACCATTGTATTGGGATTATTGTTCTAAAAAGCCATAAACATTTTGGGCATTCTTAAATAGTCACTAATTGTATTGGGATTAATATGAGGTGGTCTATTGGAACGATGTGTTATCCTGTTCTGTGAAAAGGTTTTTACACCATGATGTGTGTGTGTGTGTGTGTGTGTGTGTGTGTGTGTGTGTGTGTGTGTGAGAGAGCGAGAGAAAGAGAGAGAGAGAGAGAGAGAGAGAGAGAGAGACGGATTATAAGTATTAAAACTTCATGATGTTTAAAGGAATTACATTTCCTGATCCCTGGAAATGTAAGATATTATTATTTTCATCCAGCTAAAACTATATTATTATTTAGTAAGATGTGTAAGATATTTTTTATATTTTCATCTAGCTAAAACTATATTATTTAGTAAGATGTTTGATTATTATTATTCAGTGTAATGTGTGTAAATCTCATCCCTAATGTTCATCCCTAATAGGGTATGTCCAACACATAGAGACTTTATATCTGGAATCATTTTAAATCAAATCACTCAATATTCCTAGCTCATTTTTAAACATACAGAGATTTATTTTAAGCATCACCCTTATAGGAAGATTTATTAAAACTTTAAAGATTTTTAAGAACATATTTAAACATTTTGAACATTTTCTCTGGAAAAGGTAACAGACTAAGTGTCCCATAGAATGCAGCTTGGCCCATTGTTGTCACTGCCTGGCTGGGTGTGAGCTGCTCACTTGGAAAGACCGAGAGAGAGTGGGAGAGGGATTGGATTGTTCCAATGTTGTTCATTATTCAGTTTAATATATTATATAAATATATTTTCATTTATTTTAAATAGATCTGTATTACGTGTGTGACGAGAAAGAGAGAAAGAGAGAGAGAGAGAGAGAGAGAGAGAGAGAGAGAGAGAGAGAGAGAGAGCGCGTATATTGCATTGACCCTATTGGTAAAATATTATTTTTTCTCATTGAGACGAAGAGGATGTCCACATACAAAAGCCCCTGTGACGGAATGCGACACCCCCGAAATATCTGTTCAAACAACCGGGTCAAACGATCATTCACTCCCGGAGCTCACGGGTCAACATCCAGATGGACAAACACAAACAACATTACATTCATCCTAATATCCGGAGGTCATAGGTCAATGACATCGGGGTCAAAGGTTGTGTTGACACAGTCCGGAAACGGAAGGACAAAAGGTCACACCTGTCAAGTCATCAATCAAAGGGGCCATAAATCACTTTTTGACACATGCCCCAGGGTATAGACTACTGTCCAGTCTGTGAAACGTTTCCGTTTAGCTTCAAAGGACGTTTTCAACGATGGTTTTCTTTAAAAATGAAGACTATATTTTTTTGCATTCCGATTCCAACATCCAGAGGCACAACAAAAAGTTTTTCTCTTATTCTGTGGATTTTGCACATTTTCCTCCAATTGCTACCGCTATTTTTCTGCAACCACTATGTGCGCGCAGCTGCAAGTGACGTAATTGTGACGTCTGCTCCAAAGAGGTCTATATGCCTGTTTCATATGGATTACATAACCTGAGAATATTTGTTTTCCATTTGAATTGGTTCATTTAGAGACATTTCACTTTCTATAGATATATTTTTGATGTTTACATTTTTTTTGGGGGGCACGCTCAAGTTCACAGAGAAAGACGGCAGAAAGCGCACACTGTTTGCTTTCATTATTTTACAAAAGCACAACATTTTGTTGTTATTGTGAGTGCACGCAAATAAAAGTAGACTCTTTACAGATTCAAAAGATGTATTACTCTTATCTGTATGACAGAAATTACGGAGTAAGTGCAAGTGATCGCACCGGCACCTCCATGTTAGCTGTAAGCGCACTACTATTCAGCTTTCACACTCCGCACAACAAACACTTGAATGGCCCACATTTTTGGTTAACGTTAGAGCAAGCGGCCATGTAAAGTTGCTACTACTTACATGTTTCATATGATAAGCCATATTTGAGGTCGTTGAATGATAGGCGAGCGTTTGTATGTCCAGCTGTTAATGATCTGTCCATCACAGACCTTCACCACTTCCTGTGAATTTTATTTTCCTGCGACTAAGCGACTAATAAAATTTTGGTCGACTAAGCTTCTTCTCATCGACTAACGGTTAGTCGATTATTAGGGGGCAGCAGCACCTTTATTTTTTTCACTACTCGTGCACATCAGTGTTGTTTTGATTTATTTTTATACTAATGCATATTTATATTTTTAATTGGCTTTTATTTTATATTTTCAGTTTTCATTTTAGTTGAAGTTTTACTTGTTTTTTGTAATTTTCATTAGTTTTTTTATATTTATGGCAACCCGTGACGTTCTAACTGGAGCTGTTCACGTCCTCAGACTCGATTTATGCGTGTGCCAAAATCAATGCCGAAATGAATCTGCAGCAGACAGGTGGTACAAGTAAGAGCTCTGTAAGTTGTTTACGTTCATTATTATTGTAATGTTATGTGCTTTGAGACATGAGGTAATTTAACGGCTCCTCTTGTCTCATGACGCTTTGCAGACTCTGTTGTTTGCTTTCATATGTTTTGAAGGAGGTGTGGCTTTGGAGGCGCTCTGAAAGGAGGGTGGGATCTTACGCTCATAAAGCTAACTTGCTATTGCTAGAATCTCCGAAATTGCCTACCCTTCCTTTAAGTCATTTTAATACTTCAGTTAGTTGCCAAGGTAACATTTCTAATTTTCGTCTAAGTTTGTTTTTCACCTAATATATATATATATATATATATATATATATATATATATATATATATATATATATATATATATATATATATATATTTTATTTCAGCTTTATTTCAATTAACAAAAACAATAGTTTAAGTTAGCAATAACAACACTGGTGTAGCCATTTTTAGGATTAAATGTGCTACTGTGAATGCTTAGATTCATCAACAACACCTAATGTGATATTGTAAACTTGCATTCATTAAAGTTGACATGTTTATAGCTAGCAGATAAATTAACGGCACATCAATGCAGTAGCTCTTGTTTGTATTCACACAGAAGTGATTCTTTCCTAGCAGAAGTGAATATGTGATGCCAACGCACTGAATAAATGCCTTCAATGTATATGTATTATGTTTTTTTTAAACTTAATGATAAAACAGTTAGACAAAGTGCAACAGATACACCATAATTGAACATTTTGGGAGCTTTAAGGACAAATCGGTGGGTTTGTGCAACCCAACACATAAACCAAAACTGCACTCCAGATGGTGGAAAACCACAGTTTGAAGCAAAATGCCACTTTAGAAAACTGGAATTTACTTTTTCTTTTGTGTTATGGTAAACACATCTTTGCTTTTCCCCATGGTAATGGATCATCTAATCTCTAAGGGTTGTTTACGGGTGTCTTCAGTATACAGACACATACACGCTCACGTTTGTAAGGAAATGCACGTGCAACCAGAATACAAACAGCTCACGTCAAGAAGGAACTGTTCCTCAGACCGCTTGTGTGTGATTGTTGGTTGTGGTGAAAGTGTGTTATGAATGGATTTTACTTGTAGACAGGTTTGTGACAGGATCAGATGTCAGCCATTTACCTTTCAAAAAAAAATCCCATTTTACTTTCATAATCTGATGTATACAGTTATCGGCCAATGCCAGTATCAAATTTGCATTTCAAAGTTACAAAAACAATAATTTTATTAAACATGCACCTTTTGATCAGTCACGCAAAACTTGGCATTTAGTGGTGGCTACGATTAAAGCTCACGTCTCACATGGTATATTTACATGACAATTGTTTTCAACCACCACATTTATCAACATACTATCATTCAAATGATTGGATTGGTGGCATACAGATGTTTCATGAATCATAAGTCATAAGATGTAAGATGCTTTCTGCGCTCATTTCTATGTTAGATTGATAAATGAGGCCCAATAAAACCAGGAACATGCATTAAGAAAGTAAATGGAGTGAATTTTGATTTCATGTTGTCTTTAATGCCATTTTGGTTTTATTTCTGTCTCTGTTCTTTCGGTCAAGTCTTATGTCTGGTGGACATTAGCTCCCTCAAAGGTTTGAACTTGGTTACAGTAAAGCTGTTGCCTTTAGATCAGGTCTAATTGTGCACACATACAACATATGTGGTGTAATTGTGCTTAGAACCAAAATGTGTCCACTGCTTAGAGCTGACAGCAACTTCAGTCAAACATTGTGCTTTATAACCGTAATGTTTGAAGAGTTTCTTTCTGTTTGTTGTTGATTTGTTTATCTGCTCCAGGAACTGTAATTCTGTGTTTGTCATGTGAATCAATCTCGATGTTTGTATACATATGTATGTCTTTCAGAGTAACAAAGACCACATTTCCTGACATAATTGCAGGTTTGATGCTAAGACATGAAACATAGCCTGCACAAGTACATGAACACAGGCGATTCTTACTGCACGAGTTAGATTTTACCCATCCTGACAATTTATCATTGTTTCCACAAAAATATTAAGCGGCACAACTGTTTTCAACATTGATAATAATAAGAAATGTTTCTTGAGTAGCAAATCCGTATATTAAAATGATTTCAGAAAGGATCAAAAATGATTCTGTGGTGAAGTAAATACTACAGAAAGAACAACTGTAATTTCTGACTGAATAAGTTAGTTCAGACAAAAAATTTAAAAAAACAAAGTAAAATCTATATTAGTACTCAGTTTAAGCTTGTAGCAATTAAAGTGTAAATATCAGCGTTAAAAATTTAAATAAAACCTACTCAACTTTCTGATACTGGTGTTCCCATCATGCACTGGGGCATGAATAATTAATATTTTTCACTGTTTTCCAGCTGAACTTACACTGTTTTGTTGTTGTGACATCTGGAGTTCATTTTCTACTCAAAATGACACATTCATACTCAAAAATGATGCAACGAATGTTACCGTTATTGTGTATTGTGTACCAAGTATTGAGGTCTCTATGTTCATGTGTGAACCACTTTACTTCTATTATGTATATATGTTGTCTACACGATATCTGCGATATTATTTACTTAGATGTTCTAAGTAAATCATACGCTTTAAGAGCATGGATTAATTCAGTGTAATATCGTTTAAGTAAAATGTACATAAAACAAGAGTATTGCAAAGTAAACTTCAACTAAATAGAAATGACTCAACAAACTTTAACTGGCCAAGTTAAAGTTACTTATTTTCTTTGTTAATTTTACTTAACTTAGTTAAATACATTTTACTTAATTCCATATGTACATTTTTCTATATCTGCATGCAATTTTGCCCTTGTTTAGAGAACAAGGGCAAAATAAAAAATGATTTTGTCTCACAAAAGGACATCCACTACACTGTATTTTTAGTGGTTTTTTTCAGTGTGACACTGAAGACTGAAGTAGTGATGCTGAAAATTAATCTTTGCATCACAGGAATAAATTACATTTTAAAATATATTCAAATAGAAAGCAGTATTTTAAATTGTGATACTATTTCACAATTTTACTGTTTTTACTGTATTTTTGATCAAATAAATGCAGCGATGGTGAGCATAAGAGACTTTCTAAAACATCAAAAAACCTTACCGACTGGCGTACTTGTGTCTCTGTGTGTGTTAGACAAGAAGAAGGAGAAAAGGGCAAAAGGAGCAGAGGAGGTGCGTGGCAGGAGGAACGCCATCAGGCTGAGTAGAGAGTACACTGTGGAGACGGTCGTGGTGGCTGACGCAAACATGGTGCAGTACCACGGCGCTGAGGCTGCCCAACGCTTTCTGCTCACCGTCATGAACATGGTGAGTCACATATGCACATAACGTGGTCTAACGCCCCATCAATTTTCTCCATAAACAAATAGGTTTTTAACAAAAGCATATGAACCTTTCAAGACAGACCTGCCATGGCGATCCGCAAGTGGTTCTCAATTCACTTTGTTTTAGGACCCACAGAAATTTTGCCCTAACCCTTAACCATGTAATACCTGACATATGAAATAACAGTCAGAAAAATCTTTTTTTTTTTTTTTTTTTTTTTTATGGAACAGTTTATTGAACCTTTAGACAAAATAAAAAAAAAGTTGTTGATATTGATGATATTGTTAAGTATCATAGTTGAGGCTTTTAGCCTCATATAGTATGATATAGTGAGAATATGGCGCTTATAGTTGAGGAGCTAAAAATTTGTAGTCAGAGGCCCAAACTGTGCAAAAACATGCAATTTGGTGCAGTTGCTGACATATGTGGTAAGTATAAGGTAAAGTAAGATGGAATTCTAATAGCTTGCAATGTAAGTCAATTAGATCTTTATAACAGTATAGCAAACATATAATGCAATGCAAAAAAAACAACAACAACTAAACTATCATTTAGATGACAGAAGGCATGCAGTATTGTCACAAAAACAAGGAGAAAAAGGATTTAAGTGCAGCAGTCGTCGTTATATATACAGAACTATAACCAATCAAAGAAACGTTAAAAACCTGTGACAACTTAAACCATTTGTAACCTAGGGGACTAACTGAAACACAGAGAAATGAGAGAAAACTGAGGCACAGAACTGAAACATAATACAAAACCCATCCAAACATAACTCAGATTATCCCCAACGCCTGCTACAGACGTTGTGCGATTTCAGCAATCTTATAAAATCATTACAAATTACAATTATTTTTGTTTTGTTTGAAGTCTTAGTAAATTTGTTGCGTTTTCATTTTTTTAAAATGTCTATGTATGTTTTATTAATTTTTATTTATTGTTTTAGTTATTTTAGTACGTCAAGTTAAATTAAATGAAAATTAGAAGAAAATTTAAAATATTTTATTTTATTTCAGTTAAAGGTGCAATATGTAATATTTTTGCAGTAAAATATCCAACAAACACTAGGCCAGTGTTATATATTTTGTTCACTTGAGTACTTACAATATCCCAAATGTTTTTCAACTATTTGTAAATCGTGAGAAAATTGCAATTGTAACCAAGGCTCCGGGACGTGTGAGGAGTCGCCTGTCAATTGCGTCATACCCGCGTTACCCTTGGTTTCCGGTTTTATTTTGTAGAAACCATGGAAACACCAAAGCTTTAATATATTACACGTTTTAATAGACAAGAGAACAACAGTTTTGATATATTTATAGACAGAAAACGAATTGTTGTTATATAGCTCAACACATTTAGTTTAAATCTTATTTTCTTGATTTTTTGCGAGTACCATGCTTTACCATGCCTCAGAGAAAAACACTATTTTATCAAGTAGCTAACATAGCATAATCAGATGCAGCTTTATTTTTAGTAACAGTAATACAGAATTTTCTTCATCATTCAATACGTTTTAAAATTAATTGCATGCCATTTATTAGCACAAGCATCCAGCATTTAACATGATATTGTAAAATCGATCTATCTTACTGCAGTGTCCAACAGTGTCTCACAGCAGCCGCCGAGCGAATGCACAGAGTAACGTTATAACATTATCAACACTCTCAAATATATCTAATATGATAAACAGAGCTGCGTTACCTCATACTCATGACGGGAAAAGCGGAAGTGGCACCGGCGACTGTGGCATAATAAAAGTCCCGCTGCTCGTGAGATGTGTGTTGCACAATCGCTCCAGCTCCTCGTTCAGCTCCCACAACACTCGCTCCTGCTCTGCTTCATACTACAGTAACGTTAATAATCGCATCCATGAACATGATTTCTTCCCGAGTATTATCCCTATTCTTTTGCACCGTCCGTTGATGTGAAGACCACATGTCCCAAGATTCTGCTCTCAAACTTGGCGTCATCAAGCTACGCCTTTGTTTTGAATAGGCCTCTAGCGACCTGTAGCGGACAGAATTCTTAAATACTGCTCCTTTAACGTTATTTCAATACAATTTTTTAATGGTTTCAGTTTCAGTTAATTATAATAACCCTGGTTTAGATTGTTTACACTACATGTTTTGCATGTAACAGAGCATTTGGACACTAGTGTAACTCCTGTCAAGATGGAAGATAAATGGGTCATAAAACAGGAGACAGATAGCGGTTGGGAGTGAGCATTTGCTCTGCTGACCGCAGCTGTGCAGTGTGTGACATTCATGAGTCGGCAGCTCTCGGACAACCACACACACACACACAGGTTTGTTTTGCTATCTTATTGAGGACATTCCACAGATGTAATTGTTTTTATACTATACAAACTGTACATTCTATCCCCCTACACTACCCCTACACCTAAACCTACCCATCACAGAAAACATTCTGCATTTTTAATTTTTAATAAAACATTGTTTAGTATGTTTTTAAAGCTATTTTAAATATGAGGACTAATGAAATGTCCTCATATTTCATGTTTACGTCATAGTACCAGTGTAATACCCATGGCATTATACAACTTTGTGTCCTCATAAATCACAAAAATGTGCACACACACAGATCACAGACACACATACACACACACGCACACACACACACATGCAAACACAAACCTCTGTTTAATCACATGGGCTCTGTTCCAAAAATTAGCGTGCTGCCTATGTATGCAGCATGCTAAGAGATGGTCCTCACTGCAGAACATGAGATCCAGGGTGCGAGGATGGATCCAGAACCCACTTTACATATCCCTAAACCTACCCATCTCCACCCCCTGGATCTGGATCCTGGATCGTGTGTTCTGCAGTGAGGAGCTACTGGATTTTGAGGCATCATAGGTTTGAGGCAACCAATCAGAATTTAAAGTCATAATGTCTTTCTAATACAATGGGCCTCATTCATGAAACTTTCGTCAATATATGAGTAAATTTGGAGTAATTTGCACATAAAACGGACCTTCCCTTTAAATGTGTGTATGTTAATGAATTCCAATCATTTGTAAATATGGTGCGCATGCACGCTATAGACTGTAAAAAAAGATGGACGATGCACCATCACTCTCCCACACTCCCGCAGAATCACTTAATAAAACAGAAGAGCTCTGGTGTAAAATAAACAGTTCTGGAAATGTAGAAATTAAAGATAAAGCTCTAATCCCCTTCTCCAAGATCCAGAATAAAATCTGTTGGTGCTTCAGTGACTTCGCTCAGAAAAGCTGTCAATCATGATATCAAAACCCACATTTTTATTTAAAGAAAGAACACTTTAACTAACTTCAGTGTGATAAAACTGCCTGAGATGACAGAAACCATCTTTGTAAAAAAAATATTTTGACGTGTAATTTGACTGTTTAGTTTGTCTTACGTTCATTACGTTACATGGAGAGGGTGGGGTTTATGACCTATACTGCATCCAACCACCTGGGGGCGATCGAGACGCTTTGGCTTCACTTTTCAGGACTCGTGTGGCACGCTTGGTGCACGCTCATTCACAATTAGCATAATCCCTGCCTAAGAATTAAATAAATGCAAAGCTAAATAGAATATATTAGTAAATATATTAAAGACTAATATTGTTTTGATTGACTGTAATTAATGTTGCATGTCAACTAACGTTGTATTAGTAGACTGTTAGGTTAGGGTTAGGTGTTAGTGGGGTTAGTAGAATAAGTTTTCATGTTACTACTTAAAATGTAAAACCATCGAAATAAAGTGTTACCAAACTAACAAAAATGACAAAAACACATAAAACATTTCTAAAACTTAAAAAAATTAAAAAAATAAATCAAAACTGAAAATATAAAAATAAAAGCAAATTCTAAATATCAATAAATACTACAGTGGTATATAAAATAATGCTGATTTAGATATAAGATTATGAAGCCCAACAACATTTTTTCTTTCTTAGAAATAAGGTGCATACATGAATCATGGACATTAACACCATGAATGTGTAATAAAAAGTAAATATGATCTGTTTTGACTTTAACAATGATGAGATGAGATTGTGTGTGTACTGTAGGTTTGAAAGCAAGGAAGAAAGAGAAATCTTCTTGATTTGTGTATTTCAGTTCACCCCAGAGTGAATGACCTCACTCTCATTCAGAACAGGTTCATAAACACAGCGTGCGCTGCGAGCGTCTGGAAACGAGCCTGTGTGATAAAGTACAAACAAACTAAATATTGATCTGTAAAACAGTCCACAAAACAACACCTCACTGCATCTGCTGTGGTAAAGCAAAGCTCATCAATTCAAGAATGGCTCTATACTGTATCTCTAATGACAATGGCGAGTCATATGAAGATTAATGTAAAAATAAATGAATTGCCCAGATGTGTGTGATTTTGTAAGAATGTACACCTCCTTTTGTCCTCCCCGAGGTCCTTAGATTTACATTCTTCACAGACGAGTTCAACAACGCTGTGGAAAAACGTGCTGTTATTCAAATCAGTCGCTGATATTCCCCTCCAGATGCTGGTTACTCATCAATATCTGAATCCTCCCTTCAGTTCAGCTCTATACTTCTTCATTAACTTCACCCCACATGGAATTGTCATTGTTTTTTTTTCCAATAACAAACGGCTTCAATTTTACTCAATATTTACACAATATTTTGCATCATCTGCACAAGGTGTCTCTAGATTTTGAAACTGTTAGTTGGCCAAGCGGCATGCCGATTATTCATTAATGTATTTGGCATATCTATTATTTTGATCTCTTTATACGTTGACTGCTAATATAACTAATGGAGTGCTATATGTATGTGTGTGTTACATAACAGTCGGGATCATTAATATGTAAACCCCCAATATTTGCATATGCCATGTTCAAGGCATTACACAAGGGCAGGCAGTATTAACGTCTGGATGTGCACAACAGAATCATCAGACTCAAGCAAGGACAATAGTGAAAAATGGCAGATGGAGCAATAATAACTGACATGATCCATGATAGCATGATATTTTTAGTGATATTTGTAAACTGTCTAAATGTTTCGTTAGCATGTTGCTAATGTACTGTTAAATGTGGTTAAAGTTACCATCATTTCTTACTGTATTCACAGAGACAAGAGCCGTCACTATTTTCATTTTTAAACACTTGCAGTCTGTTTAATTCATAAACACAACTTCATTCTTCATAAATCTCTCCAACAGTGTGTAATGTTAGCTTTAGCCACGGAGCACCATCAAACTCATTCAGAATCAAATGTAAACATACAAATAAATACTATACTTACATTATCCGATGCATGCATGCAGCATGCATGACGAACATTTTGTGAAGATCCATTTTGAGGGTTACATTAGCTGTGTGAACTTTGTTTATGCAATGTATTATAGTCGCGAGCTCGGGGGCGGGGAGCGTGAGGATTTAAAGGGGCAGCAGCCTGAATTGGCGCATATCTAATGATGCCCCAAAATAGGCAGTTAAAAAAATTTATTAAAAAAAATCTATGGGGTATTTTGAGCTGAAACTTCACAGACACATTCAGGGGACACCTTAGACTTATATTACATCTTGTGAAAAAATGTTCTAGGGCACCTTTAAACATTTTGAAATTAACTGGCTATATTCATTTTGAAATATTTAATGCAAGATGTAAAATATTGTAAAATTATATCAGACAAAGGGTATATATATTGAGAGCCTGTCCACACGGAGATGTTTTTAGATGTATGCATAAAAATTTTGTATCGTATCGGCGTTTAGTCCGATGATGGTAAGATCAGATCTCTGTGTGGAGCACCGGCTGTTGTCAGATTCCTTGTGCATACAAAAATCTCACTGGATTATTACAATTAATGGCAAAAATGTATGTTTGGAAATGTAAAATGATATTTCCTACTGACACACTACAGCAAAAGATATAAATAACCATTTTCTTGGGGGTGAAAATACTGACATGCCTAAGACTTTTGCACAGTAGTGTATATGGTATTAATTAGCCCGATATACCAGCTAGGCCAATAAATCGTCTAATATTAGGATATTTTTGATACCAACATCAGCTTATAATGTGCCTGTTTGGCACTTAACAGATATTTTATCTTTATTTCTACTAAAAAAAAAATGGATACTTCATGTTTTCTGTGTACTAATATTTTGAGTGAATATTCTGTCAAAGCTTTGCCTTTGGTTATTGTAAAAATTCAAACTGGTCAACTGTAAAACAATTAAACTTGTTAAGTTGTGTTAAGTTGTATACTGTGTACACTACAGTCTCCATGCTCACAGCATCCCGAACACCAATATTTTAACAAATCATAAAAGATGAATTACTGTCCGACCATCTGAGATTTCAGTATGAAGATCGGTAGAATTACATCACATCATGAGTGTATATTAGCACCATTTGTGGTTTGCTTTTGGCATCTGATATAGCGTTTGGACCCGAAAGTGGTGGTATGTGACGTCAGACTTAAACGCATTACATATCTTTAATTTTTTAATTTTTTAATTTTTTATTGCGTAGTTAATCAGTAAGTTAATTCTCTTTTCTTTTTCTCTCTCTATAGGTTTATAACATGTTTCAACACCAGAGTTTGGGTGTGTTGCTCAACATCCGGGTCACCAAGTTAGTTCTTCTGCACACCCGTCCAGTAAGTGTGACCCTGTGATATACAAACACTACATTAACAACCAGATCTATGTATGTGAGTTACTCAACCTGCTATTTATCCGCTCCCTCGCTGTTTTATCAGGACCTGTGATGTTACCTCCTCTGTGTGTGTGTGTGTGTGTGTGTGTGTGCGTTTTAACTACTGGTTTTCCCCTCCATTTTATTGCTGGATTGCATTCTCTCCAAAGGCTCCGGAGAGTCTGCCAGAAGGTTTTTTGACTACTCACCTCAGGTCTAAAATGATGTATGATGTAGCCATTATGGCTATTCAGCGACATCCTGACACACATCAATATACCAGGGATGTAGCGGTACACAGAAGACACGGTTCGGTACGTACCTCCGTGTTGGGGTCACGGTTCGATACGAGTTCTGTACAACAGGAAAAACAACCAATCCCCAATGCTAGGTTTCTTTTCATTTATTTTGAACAGACAGTAGTGTAAATTACAGTTTGTTCCACCTAGTGGCATTTAGTCCCCCCTGAGGTAGTTGGTACAGTACAACCTCCTTTAGTGTAATAAGCACTGAGCAGTAAACAGAATGAACTCTTGCATATGTCATATTTTTTGTAGGGCTGATTTAAAAAAAGCATCCTGATTGCTAAACATAAAAAATTAAGGAATTTTTGATTTGTTACTCTAATTGATAGATTGACCAATGCTGCGCTGCAGGGGCGGTTCTAGGATTTGATCTTCAGGGGGGCCTAAGTGGTGCCTCATTGTAAATTGGCACCACTATATTACTATGTTGTAAGTCAAAAGTACCCTACTTGTACTTAAATTGGTACTAAGTCAATACAAAAACTTCATAAATGATATAATAATACCAGTCTTTCTGCAGTACAGTTCAAATCGGTACATGTTTAGGCTACTGTTTAACTAACAGAAAGTTTGTGTCAGTGGAAGTTCAAGAAGAATTGAAAGATCCCTTGGAGGCTGTTAGCTTTGATGCAACAGTCAATGAAACACATTTAAAATTGGACCAAAAATATTGCTGATCTTGCACGCAGAGACTCACACTAAGATTTTTTAAAAGAAGTCTCTTCTGCTCACCAAGGCTGGATTTATTTGATCAAAAATATAGTAAAAACAGCAATGTTGTGAAATATTATTACAATTTAAAATAACTGTTTTTTTGTTTGAATATATTTTAAAATGTATTTTTTTTCTGTGATGCAAAACTGAATTTTCAGCATCATTATTCCAGTCTTCGGTGTCACATGATCCTTCAGAAATCATTCTAATATGTTGATTTGATGTGCTGCTTCATATTTTTGTGGAAACTGTGAAACATTTTTTCAGGATTCTTTGATGAATAGAAAGTTCAAAAGAGCAGCATTTATTTGAAATCTAACAATGTGAAAGTCTTTAATTTTGGTCAATTTAATGTGCACTTGTTAAATAAAAGTATTAATTAAAAAAAAAAAAAAAAAACAATCATACTGACCCCAAACTCTTGAAAGGTAGTGTATACAAACCTTTGTCTAATAAAACACTCTATAATGACTAGCAAGTAGCTGTTTAAGCCCAAATTTGATCCGTGTGCCCTTTCCTGTGTGAATAGGAAATACTGCTCTTGTCAATTTTATTGGGTCTTTAAAGTAAAATCCACTGAATAGAAGAGTAAACTATTTATCCCTGGATGTAAATGTCATATTTAATTTGAGGCAAATGAAAACGAGGCTGTGTGGGACAAAATTCATTATGTCTCACTGTTTTAAAGGAAAAAAATGAATCCCTTCAATTCATTAGCATTTAAGATGTATGGACTGACATTTAATACTCTGACCGTGTTTAAATGACCACTGAAGGTTTGTTACTACAGATGTCTTTACAAATAAAGTGGGGAGCATTTCATTTAAACATTTGCTGTATCATAGTCTTATTAATTATATTGTATATATATTATAATGTGTAGATATTGTCCAATGTGCTCTCAGGAAAAGCTGAAGGTGGGCCATCATGGGGAAAAAGCCTTGGAGAGCTTCTGTCACTGGCAGCATGAGGAATACGGCACACGATACCTGGGTAACAATCATGTTCCTGGGAGCAGAGACGACCCTCCTCCTGTGGACGTGGCTGTGCTGGTCACCAGGTATTGATCAATCATGCTTAATCAATCATAGGATGACCCCAACAATTATTTGGACATTTCATTCACACTTGTCTGAATGCCATCACATTAGATTAAAAAATGTCAGACCAAGTGCACTTATTTAAAGAAAGGCAAGCAAAACACAGTTAGTGGATGTATTACTGGCTCATGTTCATAGTTAATGTAATGAATCACACCTGTGTGAACTTGAGTAGAGCTTCGTACATCCACAAAAACTACCAAAACACCAGTTGATTAAAAGAAATTGACCAAAAACGATGAAGAAAGTTCATTAAGAGAAAAGATCATGCAACATTTGAGATGCTGGCTATTAAATGCAATTGCATTCAGAGGATTTTAAGTGTTACTTCTGCGTCCAAATACTATTTGGGTCCTTAACATTCTGCATTTCGCTTTTCTTTCTCCATCGCCGTCCCTCTGTTTTCCGTTTTGTCACACACATCCTTTGAAGTCCTGTATCTTTCAGCTCTTGGTCGTTTAAGACAGATTTAACCTTTTTCATCCCTTTTATTGAGATCCAACACAATTTGAACCTGCCAGTATCTGAGCTGTGATAGACCCTAATAATCCTTCTGTCAGCGAGACAAGTTTGCTCCCAATCTTCATCTTTTCACTACAACAGATTACTAGCGGCAGCCAAAACACTGCATTCCCAGCGTAGGATTAGGGTTTATTAGCGTACTGTAATTTTCAGAATCAAAAAAAAGTAAAGAAAAAGAAAATCCTTTTGTTAAAACGACTCATGTGAGCCTGTCAGATAATATCTGTCATCCCGGGCCCGAGAAGCTCGCAGGGAGAGCGAGCTCACACAGAGAGTGCCTTTGTTCCCCCTGCGCTGGGTTAAATATGATCTCCGCTGGCGTACAAAAGGAACTCTCTATAAGGATGCGGCGTACAGGAGCAACATCTGTCTCAGCTTGCATGCCAAGATGGCTCGGGGCAGCGAGAATGCATCAAAGCAAATTAAGGCTTGACAAGGTGCGCCTCGGTTTCCCCTCTCACAGTTTGCGTGGCTCGTCCCAGGTTCCCGCGGCACTGACTGAAGAAGATTATCTTCCGTAGATGCATTTTTCACTGCTCTTGTGAGAGATTAAACTCATTCTGAACACAGTCAGCTCTTCGCTAAGACCCCACATAAAATCATTACTGTGCTCAGTTTGTGCATTTTAAATAGCTGTTTCAGGTGGAGTGATGCTGTCCCAGTAGAGTCACTGAGGACTCTACTGTATTCTCCACAACAAAGTATGCATCTAAGATAGATAGATAGATACATACACTGCCCTCCAAAAGTTTGGAAACGCCCTAGAAAAGTGGGGTTTTGGAATCCTTTTTAGTTTGTGATAATGTTGCACTGATAAGGGATAACACAAACTACGAAAACATATTTTGTTACATAAACAGTTTATACATAGAAAAAACTTACATTTTCGATTCATCAAAATATCCACCATTAGCAGCTATCTGACCTAAACTGGGTTCTAATTGGTTCATTGTATTCTAAACTTAATTGGCAATCAATTGTTGAAGCTATTATGGTGTGCTGACCCAAAAATCTTTTACAAACCTGGTCCAAGTTTAAACCAGTAACCAGGCCTCACAGCTGGCAAAGGGGCATGTCTGACTTTGACATGTATATATTGCCATTATTATGTAATCAAAATGAAAATTATTATTGCTGGTCTTCAATGATAATGTCAAGTTAATTTAATGTATTTTCATCAAAAAATGATAAGGATTTATGCTGATATCGTCCAAAACCACACTTTGCCAGGGGTGTTTCCAAACTTTTGGAGGGCAGTGTAGATCTGGATGATGTTGTCTGATATGTGTTAGCATATTTGTCGCCACAATGCCAAAATATTTTGTCTCAATCTAACAGCGGAAACAACTTAAAATACTCCGTCATTTATGGTCATACAGATAAGAGTAAGACAGCATTGAAAACTGTAAAGGGTTTACTTTTATTTGCGAAAACCCACATCACAATAAAAACAAAACGTTCTTTTTTAAAATAAACAAACACAATGCCGCTTTCTGCCATCCTGGTTTCCTTTCTTTGAAGGTTGTGGACCGCGTCACAAAAAATAATCGAAACTGCATAGGTGGTGCATAGATCATCTCTTCTTCTTCGGATCTTTTTCCTTTTGTGGCAGTTAGCTAGCAGCATTACATTACCATGTGCGCCCCCTTCTGGATTGGAGTGTGGATCACCTTTGACTGACTGTATTTGTCGTCTGACTGTATGCACCGAACCATGGCGCCCGTACCGTGACGGTTCAGACTGAATAGACGGACGGACCATATTTCTGCTATAAGTCTATAGCATGAAGTTTTGTGCTGCGCTCCATCCGAAGTCAGATGCAGGATATTCCCACTTGATATCTTTGACTTCTGACCATTAATGCTCGATGCTCGAGATTGATGTACAAAGAAACAAAATAGCAAATCTGCTGTTATATTTGAAGTTTTTTCATAGATGTTGAGGTTAAATGATGCTATGAAATGTATGATTGTCAAAAGAGGTGATCATTTACCATGTTTTACAAGGCAGACTCTGCAAGCGTTTACTAAATAGGTCTGATTATTATATAATGTTGGCACTTGTAGATTTCCGAACAAGTTTCCAAATTGGAAGTTTGCCTTTGCATTGCACCCTTCCAAGTAGGAAGTTGGAAATTCTGACTTTACGAGTTGAATGGAAAGCTGCATAGTTACTGTTATGCTGGATGAGGTCAGAAATGCTTTCGCCTGGACAGTTTCGCAGCAGTTGTGACACGGTCCTCCATGCACGTCAGTGCTAATGGAAATCAGCATGCCTAACTGTATCCATTCCTAGCCATCCTTGGCTGAACGGGATCTGTCTTCAGCACCCAGCTGTGTGTCACATTCACTTAAGCTGTGAAGGAACACGGAGGGAAACAAGAAGCCCACATCAAAAACGCTTTGGAATAGAGGGACATCAGACAGCCAAAGTGACACGTCGCAGAGCACGTATGGTGCAAACGTTTGATGACTGTAGACTCAAAACAAGAGACATCCATCTTAGCTGCCTGACGTTTAGTAAACAACAACTTCTTTGTTAATTCTAAAAGCCTATTTGATTATTTTTTTCTGTCCAGCCACCTCAAAGGTCCTCTGATGTTTTAGTTTGTCATTTGTTGCCCACTTGTGGTACCACCAACGTTGGGGAAACTACTTTGAAACTAGCATCCAAAACTACAACCTACTCGTAATTTAAAGAACACTACAATCAAGCTTTTAATTATTTTTTTTTTAACCGATTTCAACTTAAAAACTGAAGTTCAGTTGCTGCCTTCAGTTTTTAAATATAATCAACTTGGTTGTACAAGTAATTTCAGCATAAATTATATTAAACTGACTTTTAAAAATGGAGTTGAATCTCATTCAGTATAACTTATAAAAAGTTTTGGTAACACTTTGTTTTGGGGACTTTTAACTAGTTTATTAGCATGCATATTAATAAAATATTTATTAGTACTTATTACGCACATATTCTGCATGACCTTATTCTACATTCTTAATCCTACCCAATACCTAAACCTAACAACTACCTTACTAACTATTAATAAGCAGTAAATTAGGAGTTTATTGAGGGAAAAGTCATAGTTAATGGTTTATATGTGTTCCTTATACTAAAGTGTTACCAACGGTTTTTTGTTTTTCAAGAGACACAAACTAATAGTTTTTGTTAATGATAACAGCACTAATGTTTAAAGTTAAAGGGTTAGTTCACCCAAAAATGAAAATTCTGTCATTAATTATTCACCCTCATGTTGTTCCACACCCGTAAGACCTTCGTTCATCTTCAGAACACAAAATCCGATGTCTCAGTGAGGCCTCCATTGCCAGCAAGATAATTAACACTTTCAGATTCCCAGCAAGCAACTAAAGACATACAGTTCATGTGACTACAGTGGTTCAACCTTAATGTTATGAAGTGACGAGAATGCTTTTTGTGCGCCAAAAAAAACAAAATAATGACTTTATTCAACAATATCTAGTGATGGCCGATTTCAAAACACTGCTTTATGAAGCTTCGAAGCTTTACGAGTCATTTGTTTTGAATCAGTGGTCCGGAGCGTGAAAGTCACATGATTTCAGTAAACGAGGCTTCGTTACGTCATAAGTGTTTCGAAATTTCAATGTTTCACCATTGGGGGGCATGACTTTGGCAGTTTGATATGCGCTCCGAACCACTGATGTAACTTTCTGGGCATCTGAAAGTGTTAATTATCTTGCTGGCAATGGATGCCTCACTGAGCCATTGAATTTGATCAAAAATATCTTAATTTTTCTTACGAAGATGAATGAAGGTCTTATGGGTGTGGAACGACATGAGGGTGAGTAATTAATGACAGAATTTTCATTTTTGGGTGAACTAACATTTAATTTCCAGTAAATTACATCACAGAGTTCCAACATTTGGTGCTGATATGTGAATAATATGCATAAAAGATGGGAAGCCATTGCATAAATACCAGATGCGTTACATATGCCAGAAAAGGTCATGTTTCTTGTTTCTTTTGTGAAACTGGCTATTAAAGATATGTAAGGGGGGCATTATATAACTTGAATATCAGATAATTTATTTCTAAAATTAGAGCAGTATTTATCTGGCAGAAAAACAGACACTACTGACATAATTGGACAAACACTAAATGAAACAAACTAGATAAGTATTACTTTTGTAGTTTGGAAAGATTTGAAACTTTTTAACTATTTTAAAAACAGCTATTATCAGTCTACCACGTAATGTGGATATGTTAGTGAGGTCGCTGCTTTTAGTTATTTACTCCCCAACACCGGGTGCCAGAAGCCCTGCCTGTTATTTGTTAACAATTTAGTGTTTAAAACCACAGTAGAAGTATCTGGTTTTCTGGCTCTCCTCACCTGTTACTCATTGTTTAAGCTCAAAAATGGTTTTGGTAAAGTCAAATTACAGGCTTGGAGGCTGCTGGAGTTCGGCCCTGCCAATGACAATTACAAGAGGAAGCACAGCAGACATCTTTAGCTCTTTGTTGTTAGAAGATTTGGAGGCATTGAACATGGTTGTGCTTGACTCAGGAATGCTTTTCAATCCTAAATGTCTACTGCTTATTGAGACATTCAAAGGCACCTTCAGCTTGAACTGACGTTGACCCTGATGGGTTGTTTAATTGTGCTTTAGCTTGCCTAGTTTGTTTGTTAGTGCTTGGTGCAACTCTTATTGTTCTGAGAAAGCAAAAAAACAAAGTCTCTTAGATCTTCTTGGATGTCATATGGGTTTCCTTTGGTGGCGGGGAGGAGCTGTGCTGTCTGCATGTAATGTGGGGACGAATCTGTTTGAATTCAGGCCAGTCAGGAAGTGGGGGGCCAATGCTGCTTTTTGTAAGCGAGACTGGACGATATCCAGACATCAAGTGTTTTTTGGTGTTTGCATTAGTCCCTTTCTGTTTTTCTGCGTCTCGCTTGCTCTCTCTGCCCTCTTCTGTCTGTCTGCACTTCTCCACAGACACCCTGAGCCCTGATATATGTGTAGTGCAACTTCACATTGATTCGTTCCCAGATGCTGACGTGAAGCTGTCAGCACCTTGCTCTGTCGTCAGATGGGTACGTGGGAAAACGGCCCCTTCTAAAGCATCTGTTTGCCATTTCACACCCAGCCCTGGCCTTTAGACATTCTCTGTTTGTTCCATAGGATCACAGAGCTCTGACTTAATTCTCAGCATGCTCACATTAGCCCTGCTGTAGTGGCAAAACGCTATTAGCACTTAAAGTATCTTAAAGTATCTTAAAGAGAATATTGTGTGATACACTCAAGAGACCATTGGTGAGAATAAGATGTTTGTGGGTAGGGTTTACCAGAACCACTCACTCACACACACACAGTCAATCACATGGCAGCAGTTAAATGCATTTAGGCATGTAGGCTCATTTCGGAGGCTGCGTCCTTCGGAGGTTGCTTTTGTAGGCTGCATACGTTATCAAGGATGTTACTTTTCTTAAAGGTGCCCTAGAACTTTTTTTTAAAAAGATGTAATATAAGTCTAAGGTGTCCCCTGAATGTGTCTGTGAAGTTTCAGCTCAAAATACCCCATAGATGTTTTTTAATTCAATTTTTTAACTGCCTATTTTGGGGCATCATTATAAATGAGACGATTCAGGGCTACTGGCCCTTTAATTCTCGTGCTCCACGCCCACGGAGCTCGCGCTGAAGTTGTGTTTATGCATTATATAGAGTGCAAGTGTTTAATAATGAAAATAGCGACGGCTCTTGTCTCCGTGAATACAGTAAGAAACGATGGTAACTTTAACCACATTTAACAGTACATTAGCATCATGCTAACAAAACATTTAGAAAGACAATTTACAAATATCACTAAAAATATCATGTAATCATGGATCATGTCAGTTATTATTGCTCCATCTGCCATTTTTCGCTATTGTTCTTGCTTGCTTGCTTACCTAGTCTGTTGATTCACCTGTGCAGATCCAGACGTTACTGGCTGCCCTTGTCTAATGCCTTTCATAATGTTGGGAACATGGGCTGGTATATGCAAATATTGGGGGCGTACACCCCGACTGTTACGTAACAGTCGGTGTTATGTTGAGATTCGCCTGTTCTTCTGAGGTCTTTTAAACAAATAAGATTTATACAAGAAGGAGGAAACAATGGTGTTTGAGACTCACTGTATGTCATTTCCATGTACTGAACTCTTGTTATTTAACTATGCCAAGATAAATTCAATTTTTCATTTGAGGGCACCTTTAAATAAGACATCCTTGATGATGTATGTAGCCTTCAAATGCGACCTCCGGAGGATGCAGCCTTGGAAATGAGACACGGTAGCAGTCAAAATGATCTGCTGAAGTTCAAACTGAGCATCAGAATGGGAAAGAAAGGTCATTTAAATGACTTTAAACATGGCATGGTTGTTGGTGCCAGACAGGCTGGTCTGAGTATTTCAGAAACTGCTGATCTACTGGGATTTTCATGCGCAACCATCTCTGGGGTTTACAGAGAATGGTCTCAGAGATGAGAAAATATCCAGTGAGTGGCAGTTCTGTGGGAGAAAATGCCTTGTTGATGCCAGAGGTCAGAGGAGAATGGCCAGACTGGTTCCAGCTGATAGAAAGGCAACAGTAACTCAAAAAACTTGTTACAACTGAGGTCTGCAGAAGAGCATCTCTGAGCACACAACACGTCCAACCTTGAAGCAGATGAGCTACAGCAGCAGAAGACACACCGGTGAAACTCCTGTCAGATAAGAACAGCAAACTGAGGTTACAGTTCACACAGGCTCAACAAAACTGGACAATAGAAGACTGATAAAACATTGCCTGGTCTGATGAGTCTCGATTTCTGCTGCAACATTCAGATGGCAGGGTCAGAATTTGGGTTAAACAACATGAAAATATGGATCCATCCTGCCTTGGATCAATGTTTCAGGCTGGTGCTGGTGGTGTAATGATGTGGAGGATATTTTCTTGGCACGCTTTGGGTCCCTTAGTACCAGTTGAGCATCATTTAAACACCACAGCCTACCTGAGTATTGTAGCTGACCATATCCATCCCTTTGACCACAGTGTACCCATCTTCTGATGGCTACTTCCAGCAGGATAACACACCATGGGCAAGATTTCCTAATAGCATGCGCCAGCGCAAACCCTATTTTGGCTTTAAAAAACCACTGTCAGGATTTACTAAATATACGCAGTGAAAAATTAGTGCTGAAAAGGCATGGACAGGGTTGTTTTTTTTGCAATTGACCTTATTGCATATGTATTTGTTGGAGTTTTGCTTTCAGACACAAAAATTATGGGAGGAGAGTATTTAAATTAATCACTCAAGGTGATTTACTAAAGTTTGCACTTGTCAATTTTAGGGCTGGGAAAATATCAGGATCGATCCAGATTCATTGCATCGATCGAGAATCGATGTATCGTTCCATGCCTAGGCTACTTGTAATTGAACCATTATTTAAAAAAAAAAAAAAAAAAGAGAGCATATTTTAAACCAGACACTAATTTGCGCTGATCTTGGTAGATTGCATTGGTCATTTTGGAAATGATCCAGTTGCGTCTGTAGATCACGCACAGAAATTTACATTCCCATCGGCGCTTTTTTGGGATTGTGGTCTCGTGCTAATTTGCCCTGTTTAGTAAATCTGGCCCCACGTCACTGTACTCAAATGGCCTTCACAGTCACCAGATCTCAGTCCAATAGAGCACCTTTGGGATGGTGGAACGGGAGGTTCGCATCATGGATGTGCAGTAGGGGTGTGACGAGACAGGTATCTCACGAGACGAGACGTTTACACACTATTTTTAAGGAATCCTCAATGGCGAAATACATGAATAAAAAAAATATTCTGCAGGTGTATTTGAAATGTTTTAACTAATCATCTTATAATGAATGTCATTCAGTTCTACTTTCTGAGTATGAATTATCATATGCAGTAAAAGACAACAATACTCAAGTACTGTAAAAGGTTTTGCCCAAACTCAACTGACTGACTTCTCTTCTGTATGATTTCAGTCTCTTCAGATCTTGCTGTACATGATTTATGAGCTTCTACAACTTTGACCTCCTAACTGAACTCCTTTCCACAAACTGATCACAGAAATAAAAACAGTATAAATAAAAATGTTAACTCTTTACAATAAGGTCTCATTTATTAACATTAATTAACCAACATCAACTAACAATGAGCAATATATGTGCTACAGTATTTATTAATCTTTATGTTAGTTAATAAAAATAGTCATTCATTGTTAGTTCACAGTGCATTAACTAATGTTAACAAATGAAACCTTATTGTTTGTGCTTAATAAGATTAAGAGAAAATTGTTATTCGTTTTTATGGTAACACTTTACAATAAGTGCAACCATAATCGCACTCTCTCAATATTCAAAGTGCAAATAAGACCAAATTTTTCTTTGATACAGAGCTAGGAGATGGTTACAACTACACTGCCCAGCCTAAAATAGCTTTCATATTGAGAGATATTTGCATTCATCAGTGAGCCGCTTTCAAAATGCAGGGTATTGAAATCGCGTTTGAATGCGCGCTCGCGTTTACTTTCACTTTCACGGTCGCGTGTAACTCTGTAAATATGGAGCGGCGGCGACCGTTAAAAGTGGGTCCAACCCAGTACTAGCAAGGTGTACCTATTAAAATGGCTGATATATATATATATATATATATATATATGCACAATTAATTTCGATTTTTTGCACTGGATTATGGTATAATTTCATTTTGTTTTATTTATTTTAGGAACATAGTTTTAGGTTCTTAAATTTTTTTAAATGCTTTTTTTTGAGTGAGAAGGTTTTTTTTTATTTTTGTGGAGGGAAAATATTTTTAGGTATTTTTAGGGTAAAATATAACCCTGACATGTTCTTTGACAAGCTTTGTGTGATTCACCCTAGTGGGTTTGATTGTCAGTCTTGAGTGCTAGTTAGTGGTTTTATACTGTCTGAAATCACAGAAACGCTCCACTGCCATCACTGTCTGACGTTTTGGTGTCATGTTGAGTTCATGCCACTCTAGTCTGGTTGTTGTAGCTTCTCTTGAGCATGTTCAATCCTCATGAAACATAAATAGTCAAGTGTCGAGCAGCTCAATTAATTTGCTGCTGTTTTGAAGTGTTACTCCCCAAACCGATAGAGGAAAGCCACATCAGGGGACAGGAGCACACGGTTTCAGCAACACTGCTGTGGTTTTTCCCACATGGCTCTATTTAACCATCAGAGGTCAGGTTCAGACAAAAGGCATCCAAACAAACACAACAAAACATTCTCAGATACGCATATACATTCAAGCCTCTCAAGATATTTTATATCAGCTTTTCATTCTCTGTTTACTAAAGCTTTTTTCTGTTTTCCCTTTAATGTTTGCTTTTTTCTTTGTCTTGGAAATGGTTAGTTTATTTCTCTTATGCTTAATTAATATGCAAGTAAATAAATGTACACAGAGGAGCATTTTATTGCTTTCAAACAGATCTGAGAAACAAGAAACACAACTTGGTCATACAGAAAGAAGTTATAAATTAG
Source organism: Megalobrama amblycephala (assembly GCF_018812025.1). Taxonomy (NCBI): domain Eukaryota; kingdom Metazoa; phylum Chordata; class Actinopteri; order Cypriniformes; family Xenocyprididae; genus Megalobrama; species Megalobrama amblycephala. Next base: position 10,317,929 of record NC_063046.1, on the reverse strand, counting down.
CGTAAATGGCATATAGCTCAATTAGTTCATGGAAGAATTAAATGAGAAATGTTTGAGTTCATATTAGGATCTCTGACTTTTGTTTGCAGAATTTGGTATCTGAGGATAGTTTGAGACATTGTTGAGATTTCTGACACATTTGAAATATGATTAGATATGCTCTCTGTCTCCATATGCTCTCTGTTTAATCTCATTGCTGAGAAAAATTGAGATATGAAAGAGATATCATTTGTGATTTTCCTTTTGCTAACATCTGTCTCTCTGGTCTTGTCTTGTTTTCTTTCTAGAACAGATTTTTGTGTCCACAAAGATGAGCCTTGTGACACAGTTGGTGAGTATGTCTGGCTGAACTGCTCTTTTTTGTTGAATGCTTCTTATAGTTTCTTCGTGGGAATGTAAAATACCTCAAAAAATACAATGTAATATCTCTCGCAATCTGTAAAAAGCCAATATCTAAAAGTCTTTTAACCTACAAGTTACACAACGGCATAGCAGCATTGCAGCAAACTACAGTCACGTCAATGAGCTTAACATGGGTAAGCAATACTAATATTTTCTTAAGTAAAAATCTAATCTTCTGTCTTATACAACCAATTTGTAGTTTTTAGGAGCATATTTTTAGGTTCAAAAATAAATTTTTTAATGCATTTTTTTTTTTTTTTTTTTAGGCATAATTTTACTTTTGCTTTTTTAAAATATATTTTGAGTTCCAATTTTTATGAGGAAATATGACCCAGACATAAACAAAAACCTCAAAACATATACACAAACCTCAAAAAATTGCCATATAAGGACATGTGTGACAGTGACTTTTGCACCATATCAATCACCCAGAATAAGGTAGAATCCTGTCAGTGAGCTTAACGTGGACAAGCACTTACAATTTCTTTAAATAATATAAAAATAAAATGCAGTTTGTGTGTCAAAGTTCTTCAGGACACCCTGATACAACTAGTTCCTGTGTAGAGCTTTTTGATATGGACCATTAAGCATTCTGACATAATCCCGTCAGTATTCAGTCATTGATGGAGAAACACGAAAACAAGAGACGAATGTTTGCTCAATTATATAAACATGCCTTTGGGTCTTGAGATCGTCAGTCCATGTCTTTTTAATCCAGAGTTTTCGTCATTGTAATTTTGATTTCTCTTAAACTCAGAACAGATCTCAGAACCTCAGCCGATCCGTGAGACCTGGCCACCTGCCGTTTTCACATTTCTCTGTATGGGGCATTTGAAAATAGTCGTGTCACTTCCCCTTCCCTGACCCCTTGGATTCCAGCCATTCAAGAGCAGAGCCAGGTGACTCATATTCACCCGTATCCCAGCATACCCTTCCCTAGCCTGGGGAATGCACACTGAACTGTGATCTGCTCTTGAGCTGTGTTCCAAAACTACAACTTTGTGGCTTTCTTCTTTCTAGAGAGGTAGCTATTTAAAGGATTAGTTCACTTCTGAATAAAAATTTCCTGATATTTTACTCACCCCCATGTCATCCAAGATGTTTATGTTTTTCTTTCTTCAGTCGAAAAGAAAATTAAGGTTTTTGAGGAAAACATTCCAGGATTTTTCTCCATATAGTGGACTTCAGTGGGGTTCACTGGGTTGAAGGTCCAAATGTCAATTTCAGTGCAGCTTCAAAGGGCTCTACACGATCCCAGACGAGGAATAAGGGTCTTATCTAGCGAAACGATCTGTCTTTTTTTTTTAAACAAAAATTTATATACTTTTTAACCACAAATGCTTGTCTTGCACTGCTCTGCGATGCACCACGCATTACGTTGAAAGGTCACGCGTGACGTAGGCGGAAGTACCGTGGTAGGTTGAAAAAAATTTATCTAATTTTTCCTCCAACTTCAAAATTGTCCGATATCATTGTTTTACCTTTTTTTCTAAAGGCCGTTTGGCTTAATCTTTGCACATTCGCTTTGTAGACACTGGATCGGTACTTCCGCCTACGTCACACGTGACCTTTGTAATGTGATTACATCATGCATGCGGATCGCAGAGCTAGTACAAGACGAGCATTTGTGATTAAAAAGTATGTACATTTTTATGTTTTTTTTAGAAAATGACTGATCATTTCGCTAGATAAGACCCTTATTCCTCATCTGGGATCACGTAGAGCCCTTTGAAGCTGCACTGAAACTGACATTTGGACCTGGTGAACTTCACTAAAGTCCACTATATGGAAAAAAATCCTGGAATGTTTTCCTCAAAAACCTTAATTTCTTGAACATACATGAACACCTTGGATGACATGGGGTGAGTAAATTATCAGGAGATTTTCATTCAGAAGTGAACTAATACTTTAATAAGACAGCATGAAACCTCATGCACTCCCATTCAAAAGTTTGGGGTTGTCTCTTCTGCTCACCAAGCCTGCATTTATTTGATCAAATATACAGTAAAAACAGTAAATTGAAACGCCTCTATAGACAGCAACTCTGTGCTTTAATAAAAAAGTTTGCTAATGGAAAGCGACAATAATCAATTTTTAATTACCCTTACACACTTTTACCAAGTATTTCTTTATTAAAAAAAATATTATTTTTCTCTATTTGTCCAAGCTCAGCAAAATGCATGATAAGCTTAACTCTCTGCAAAGGACACATACTACATTTTGGTCAAAAAAGTATCTTAAAAGGCACTGTAATATTTGACAAGGTCAAGGTTTGGCTGGCTAGCATGGCTAAGTTTGCCCCTGCTGGTCGATGCTGTAACTACCCCCCCCCCCCCCACCTTCATTGAAAGCCATTCAGAAGTAGTCGTGTTTTCTGATTACTACAATTCTTTCTTTCTTTTTTTGTAGTTAGATTAACTCATTCAGTTCATTTTTAATGGGAGAAAAAGAAAAAATGGGATTTGTGCAATTATTAGGTTGTGATTTGTTTGCATGACACTCAAAGCATAAATAATTTGGATTACTACTAATTTGTAATTGTAAGTTGTATTACTAAAAAACAGCAGATTCAATATTTGTCAAACTGCATTCAAACACACAGGAAATCCAAACTTTAAAATTACGAATTTTATGAACAGAATCACACAAAACGGTCCCACTTTATATTAGGTGGCCTTAACTACTATGTACTTACATTTAAATTAATAATTTGAGACAATGCACTTATCGTGTACATACATGTTTTTATATTGTACTTATATTTGAAAAACACCTGCATGTAATTACATATGTAATTAATTTCTGTAATTACACTTATAATTACACTGTTGACCCTTCCCTTACACCTTAACCCACCCTTAAACCTACCCATACCACCAAAGCTTTCCCTAACCTTACCCATATCCCACCTCAATAGCAGCAAAAGTGTTTTGCAATTCAATATGAACCCAATAAGTACATTGTAGTTATTCTTTTGATGTAAGTACATAGTAGTTAAGGCCACTTAATATAAAGTGGGACCCACAAAACAGAAAAGTCAGTGTAAAAATGAATAAATGTGTTAATGGCATTATGGTGAATATATAATTAATCGCTTGTGTTAAAGTTTACCTAATTCTAAAGAAGTAAAAACAGTTTTGCAAGAAACATTGTAAATTATAAATATTGCATTTCTTGTGACCGACAACTGCATACTCATGCTCTCTACCTTATCCACCTTATTTTTATCTTAAGAGCGTATCTGGCAATTTGTAAATCGAATGTGTGGGTCTTCTGGTGTCATCTGCTTCTAGTTATTTTTAGGTGTACAACAGCTCATTATGCTGCTTTATATGGCAAACTGTTATTTCTTACCATATTATTTTAATGTGTTTTTGTAATTATAAACATGCTGGTTTGTAGTGCAAATAGCTGAACTGTTTACTGCACTTAGTTATTATTCTAGTTATTTACTAGTAGCAGCTAATGAATTGGAAGTTGGAAGAAAAATAAGGTGGATAGAACAGCTTTTGCATTGGGAGCTTAGTTTTTCTCGATTGCTTAAACATTTCTTGAAATTATGCCTCCTTTTCTCAAAACTCTAAACACAAATCCACAGCTTCTCACACAATTCCCCAAACTTCCTATTTTCAGGTCAAAATGACGCTCTTTACTCAAAACCATTCAATCTTGGTGAAAAACCAAACATTGCCCTCAGACATGACACACAAACCCTCAAAAACACACACACTACAACATAGTCTTACACACTGGTGAGATAAATTCAAAACAATACTACAAAAACCCGTAATAATTTATGTTTCTTGGTTCTCCCCCTCAAAAACATTTTCACAGGATCAACACAACAAAAGAAACAACAAATGTATACATTTGCACATTTTATTTATCACTTAATGTACTGTACAGTACAATATACCAAACAACAACAAAAAAAATATTCTGCCCCACCCCAGCATCCCGTCTTTCGTCTGGGACAGGCCAGAGAATCTCATCAACATCACAGGCTATATTTGCCCTAGCCATGGCAGCTGGGGTAAAATCTTCTTGCATACCTGATCCACCCCGGCACGCATCAGCTGAAACTCGTTTCCCAGCCTCCCTCATAGACATATCATGGACAAGGACATGATCAGCTAGAGTGACACGAATTTCATCCGAGGCTGCTTGTGTTCTTGCCCTTCCTCTTCCTCGTCTTAAACCTCATCCTCTTCCTTCACCTCTTCCTCCTTCTCTCTGGTGTCCTCAACCTCTTCTATCACGTCTCTAAACACAAATCCACAGCTTCTCACCCAATTCCCCAAACTTCCTATTTTCAGGTCAAAATGAAGCTCTTTACTCAAAACAAAGAGACATTGTTCCAAAACTGAATGAACTAACTCAGGCTCTTTTATCTGTATATTTTGAAGGTTCTGATTGGTAAATTTTGACTCTTAGGCCACGTTCACACTGTACATTTTTGGCATTGACAACCGCATTTACTTACAGGCGTGAGTCTCGAAATGTCCCGTTCACACAAAAACTTACAATAGCATCTGGAACACTGTCTGTATGAACATGCAATGAGAGTCAAGCCCGTATTCTCTTACTTGTAACCATAACAACAGTGACCAATGTAATATTAAAGATGGCGATGTCCATAAAACTGAAAAGTCTTATCACTTTTGACATGACAAGAGTCTAATTGAACCGCGAGCTCATCCATCAAAACTTCATTAACCAAGAGCAGCATGTGAACACACGCTAGCCGGAGTCTTTAACCGTTGCACTCACGTCACGTCCTTTGTTGCGACGTCTCGCGAATGACACGGCATTAGAATTTCGAAAAGAAACACAAAACTGACGGGAGCCTCTCTGGTGGAGAACAGTGACTCAGTGGCATAGCGTCTGGGCATGCACGGTATGCATGTGCATATGGGCCCGGGCAGATTGGGGGCCTGCTATTACGGGCTTAACCCCAGAGTATACTTCGGGCGTCCGCGCACCGTCCGCATCGCAAAATTTTCGTCATCAGGAGGGTTCGCGGACGTCCGCACTCCCCATCTGCATGCAGCCCAATTTTTTGTGACGGCACGGACAGTGTGTGTACTGTACAACAGCCCATGTGAGAGTGAATTGAGTGCTTGAAAACAAGTCCACTAGATAGTGCGCAGTGCACACACCAAACTTGTCTTTCTGCAACTTTCAAAGGCTTGCATGCGTGTGTGCATGAGACAGAACCCAAGTACATATGTTCAGAAAAATTAAGTATAATAGAAATAATGTTGTTGTCAATAACTTGCTATAGCCTAAAATCATTAAGAAGCTGAATAAATGGACCATAAAATGGTCCATGCCATGTCTTAGCGATGATCTATTGTATTTGACCGGTATTCACTTTTCTGTCATTTTTAAAGTGGGTTTCTGCAACTTATGCATGCAGTAATGTAAGTAGTACAGAATTTTAAATGAGTCATATTGGTTTTCTGAAAAAAAGAAGAGGAAAAACGCTACGTCTGCACATTTTAAGATACTGCACAAGATGTGAATAAATATAACTCGTACTCACTCTTTGAATACTCTTTATCAATGAAATAAAATGCACATAAAACGTGATGGAAACATATTTAGAGAAGAAACTTCTAGTAAATTTATTTGGAATAAAACATGTGCATTAAAAAAGTCTGTGACAGAATAATTAATTCATAACTGGAATAATCTTCGGACTCATTGCATCTGAAATTATGCTATGATCATTCTGAAATTCCAAAGCCAGAGTTGAAACGGTCAAATTCAAACGTAGACTGTGTTGAAAAGCCTTTTTTTTTTTTGCATGCAAAGTCAAAATGATGGATTTTGTTGTCATTCCTAGAAAATTTTTCACCATTTTTGTCTGCATGTTAGTGATAATATCTTATTCATATTAAAGTCCTGGGACTCAGTCGCATAAGACGCCCCCCTGTCACTCCCGTAAATAACCGCACTGCGTGTGAATGTAAACGTATTAAGGACTCAAATACAGGACTGACAACCATATTCTGCTGCTGTGTGAACGTGGCCTTAATGTTTCCACCTGGGTATTTGTGTGCTAATTGAGCTGAAGCTGTGCTGACTTGAGTGAAGAATATTGAATGCTATTGCTTTCTAAATGACCACATGGTCTAGGCAATGAGAAATTAAGGGATTTGTGTCTAGAGTTTTGCAGTGACAGTTCAACAAATCTGACTCATGTGTCAAAACAAGGGAGTAGTGTTTATAGCTTAGGGAAATGGGTGTGCTTTTTGATAAATGGTGTTATGGTTTTGAAATTTTAGTTCAAAAGCCTGGTTATAGTGTTTAAGCAATTGACAAAAACTGTAATGTTGATTATGTAGGCAGCCCACTAGGTTTTGGAACAGAGTCTTGGAGTGAAAGTCTCTGTGATATTACGATCTCACACCCGACGCGTAGCAGCTTTGAGTCAAAGGTTCTGTTAAACAGGTGAAAATTTGCCTATTCTAGAGTTTCCAAACACACTCGATAGAGTCATGCTTTTCTTTAGTGTCTGCATACCATGAGACCGTCATCACATCCAGAACGGATTGCAAGCATAGAAGCTACCTCAAGACCGTTTGTTCAGTTCCAGACAATTGGAGCGTGCCATAATTGTTCCGGCATGATGGAAATAATTTGGTCACAGTGGTGCTATTATACAGCAACTGGGAATGGTATCCTTAGAATGATGAGTTTAAGCGGACGTCTGTCTGTATGGGTGGCCCAGTTCCTTCAGGGGAACATTGACATCAACCGTGAAAAACCTGCAGTCTGTGGCAGAAGCCAAGCAAAGGCCTCTATGTCAAGACACGTAAGATAAGCAGACTTTCTATTTCTGTTCCACTTCTTTGTTTCTGATTTAACACTTGCATGATGCAACTCTCCAGTTATTTGACTGTATATGGTCTCGAGTCGATTGGTAGTAGGGTTAAAGCAACCAAGTTAAGTCTGGTGAGTATCTGTCAAATGAGAGCATTTCGGATAACTGCGCTGGATAGTCACAAAGACCCAGTAATAAAAGCAATGACCTCACATCATGCCCCACCAGCAGTGCTAACTTAAGAAAACAGACATTCCCATCTTAGGAAAAACAAAAACAAAAAACATATACATATGAATACAAATATAAATATAAATATAAATACATATGACATGAGAACAGAAACATTTAAATAACTAAGAAAAAATAATAATAAATAAGTAAAATAAAATAAATAATACTAAAGTGGTATATATATATATATATATATATATATAATTACGCAACTAATTTTTTCTCTCTCTCAAGTACTAAAAGTGAATACTAAAACAGGGGTAATTGCTATGTTAGCTGTTTAGGCTGGAGATAGCGTTGGGGAAAAAACTGTTCTTATGCCTAGACGTTCTAGTGCACAGAGATCTGTAACGTCTGCCTGAGGGCAGAAGTGCAAACAGGTTGTGTCCAGGGTGAGAGGGGTCTGTGATGATGTTACCTGCCCGTTTCTTCACTCTGGTGTTGTACAAGTCGTGAAGGTTGGGCAGGTGCATACCAATTATCCTTTCAGCTGTCCTAACAATCCGTTGCAGTCTAGAGTTTCCAGATAGTATTTGAAAGATGTGATTTTAACAGAATTTTAGTAATAGCCAATGGATTTGACAGATCTTACAGAGAGAGGGAGATCATTCTAGAGTTTGGGATCCACTCGGGAGAAAGCTCTGTCATCCTTATGTTGATATTTTGTCTTGGCAACACAGAGGAAATTTTGATTCTCCTCTCTCAGGGGTCTAGATGGAGTGTAGACTAACAATATACTGGAAAGATAAGGACGAGCAAGATTGTGTGGAGCCTTAAAAACAAATATGAGAATCTTACATTAACATTAACCTTGTTACACCAAGGTTTTTGCACGTTCCAACGTCACGATCAAAGATAAACACTCTTTTTTTTTTTTTTTTTTTTGTCAAATCAGCAAGAACAAAAGCAAGCACAAATTAACTTTGTTCAGACAGCTTGGGTTTTTGCTGTTTTTTTTTTTTTAATGATTTGCAATGTTTTAAAGGGGTCATGAATTGAGAAATGAACTTTTCCTTGAACTTTTGATTCATAAGTGGTCATCGTACTATAAGAATATCCTGTACGTTTCAGAACTGAAATCTTGCTTGTTAGTCCAGTAAAAGCTTTTATTGACACCATGCCCATCGAATGACTGATCCTGGAATGTGCCTATCTATGTCATAGATAGGTGAAACGACACCTCCGCAGAAGAAATCAATGCCTACTTCATCATTGCAACATTAGCCCCACCCACTGGCGTGTTAATGAGATGAGGAGAAGAGAATAGCGATACAGGACTAAAAATAACATTACCTTTCAAAGGATCCTCATGCTAGGAATGTGGTTATTTATTTTCAACAATGTGAAAACAATGTGCTTTATTTATTTGTATTTGCGATTTGTATTCTCTGGATTTTTTGGTAAATCAATCGCATTTCGGCACAGGCTTAGCAAACAGACTTTTACCATATGGACTTGACAGTAATACAACAACATGTAAGTAACTGTGTTAATTCTAATGCCTGATCTGATATGTAATGATTCATGTACAGTCAGATGTTCTTTGTCTATGTGTCAGTAAATCAAACCAGTGAATAAATGGTCAACTTCACATTGTTTATCTTAGTAGGAAGATTAGTTATTTAAACTGTGATTAAATTAGATAAAGAAAGCGTCCAAAGAATGCTCCCTTTACAATTGCTAGAGCTGTCAATCAAACAGCGCAACTTTATCAGTGACTGAGTTCTGGACACACGCCAAAACTCCAATTTTATTCAACGAATCTCTTAGTTACAATGCGTTTGCACTGTTAGTTATGATGAAAACATTTGTTAGTGTGCAGAAATTGAGTTACAATGACGAGATCACTGCTTTCATGCGCTCAACATGTCTGTGATCGGCTACATGCTCATCACTGCAACCATCATGACAATTTTTTATGTAAAAAGTACACTAACTTTATAAGTGGACCCCAGGAAACATTATGAAACAATTAAACAACGCAGTTCATGACCCCTTTAAATCAAATTATTTAGAAAAAATAGATAAACCTCCTTCCCTCTGGATTATGCAATACTAGAAATTATCCATTGCATTCCCATTTTGAAGCTCATTGTGGATTATTTTAGTAAATGGGCCAAATGTGCTTATGGGATTACAGCAAAATAAATATTTGCCTAAAATATTTGCCTGTTGTATCATCTTTGTTGTATTTCCATTTAAATGGAAAGACTAAGTCTAAGCATCTGGAATCACCCTTTGAACTCGGTTAAAGGTTGTAATTATGAAACGAGAGGAAGTTCCCCATTCAGTCAGGTACATGGGAGGAGCGGAGACGCCCTGTCTTGGAGATCATTCAGAGCACAAGTCTGTGTTTAAATGGAGCTCCTCTCTTTTCAGCTGATGTACAAGGATCCCATTGAGATACGGTTTGATTGAGAAGGGATAAGCTCATACCTCAGGCTTAATGTCTCCCATCTCAAATTCACTTCCTGGCTTTTGAAGTCTCTGTTTCTTTGAGTTCTTCGCCCTGAGCAATGGTCCACAACTCATGTGAGATCTGATATGAGAGGTTTAACTTTTACGGCTGCCCCACAAGACTGAGACAAGAGGGAAACCGTACCTGACTTGGAGATTGGAGATTGACACATTTGTTTTGTCTGTTAAAAAAATGTAAACTTTAGAGAAAATCAGAGCACATTCCCTCGTTGCTTTGTTCAGATATTTCTAAACTAAAACAAGCAAAACTAAATATTTACATTTTCTGAAAAACGTGTACTGTATGTTAGGGTATTTGTCATGGTGTTGCTATGCAGTTGCTAAGCTAAGGTGTTCTGAATGTTTTTAGTACATTTCTTTGTGGCTGTTATGAGTGCTTGCTATGCAGTCTTAATTTTTATGGTTTTTGGCTCTGTTTACACCTGGAATTAATATGCATTTTGGTCGATCACAAGTGGACGAGGGAGACACATACCTGTTTACACCTGGTGTTTTAATCCATCTCTTTTGTCCATTTTCAACCACTTTCAAGCACTTCTGTCCGGATTTCTTCGAGGGGAGGGTCTATGGGCAGGTAAATGTATGATTTTTCAGATCTTTTGATCTAATGGACAAAATAAACTTACTCAATTTACATATGAACGTGCCCAGGGAAAACATAGAGAGCTGCAGCTTTCGTTTCTGCTCTGACAGCCAAAAAACCAGTGAATGCGTGTTAGAAATCAAGAATATTGTGCTTGGTATGTTTTTCGTCTTCAGCCAACAAAGTTTAAATCCCATCTGGCTAGTGCGCTTCCCATAATGTTTATGCGTTAGGTCAGATGGGGAGTAGATGGTCTTTTGTGGCTGTTTGAACACATTCGACCACATGAGCATTTCCATTAGGAAAGCTATCAAATGCATTTTCGACTACCTCTGAAAGTGGCTACCTCTGAAAGTGGACAAGCTCAAAACGTTTTAGACCCCATTTACACCTGTATTTAGTGTCGTCCACTTGTGATCCGATTGACCGAAACGTATCTTAATACCAGGAGTAAACAGGGCCTTAGTTTTAAAGTGCCCCATTACTGTATGACCTTTTATGTCGAGTTTGTGAATGTAAAAGGTCTACAAAGTTTTAAAGATCAAAGTGCACGATAAGTAAAGTTATCGTCTCCTAAAAGGAAGAAACGATTCTGCGGGTTGCTAGGTTGATCTGTCCCATGTCAAAGGATCCCACCCTGTACAGTACCCTGTATCATGTACAGATGCTGACCAACGGCAACAGACACTTGGTCGGGTTTTGGCGAATCAATGTGTCGAAACCATCTGTTGCCGTGGTCAGCGCTTGTTTTCACCAATTGAACATGTTGAATCCGTGTTTGTCGGGTCTTTGAATGTTTGAGAAATTATGTATTGTAATCTAGTGATTATTTGTGTTGGTCTCTGTCTGTCGGTGCAGTGTGAATTGGCATTTAAAAGCATTCACCCTCTCAGACTCTTTGTTTTGCAATGTTTTGTTGAGTTACAGAATTAAATAACAGTGGACTTAATTTGGCTTTTTAGCCACTGATGAAGAGGAAAAATTATTCTTTTCATGTCAAATTGAAAACATGTATTTACAAAGTGACTTAAAATGATATGATTTTAATTGTTTGGATATTGTAAGTATTTGCAAGAATATAAATCATTACTGCTGCAGCCAATCAATCACATAATAATTTTTCGTAGTATGAATAAACCTTTTGGTGATTAGTGTTATGGCAATATTTGTTGAAATTTGTTTCCATTTTGACAACATATTCTGTTGATTAGTTTTGAAAAAGTCAAATTAAATCCTTTGTTACTTAATAGAAAAATAGTCGATCAGACGTAAATAGTAAATCTGATCCCTTAGGACAGTAGCAGCATAATTTGGGGCATCATTCATATCTGTACACTCTTGGAAGAAGAGGTTTTATATGGAACCTTAAAGGCTTTTGTCAGGCACTTACATAGAACCTTTTACGGGTTCCATCATGGGATCATTTTATTGATTTAGCTTTAAAAAATGAATTAACGCCATTGCAGAGACTCTCTGTTCCATCCAGTGAAATCACAAAACAAAATGCACAGAAATGTGTGTCTTGACATATAATCCCTGATGAACATCTTTGCTTTTAATGAGAAAAAAAAAAGCTATACAAGGGTGAATTAGAACCCAGAACCTCTCTGACATGCTTAACAAAAGTTCTACCACCAGGCCATTAAGGCACATGTACATTTGATGCAAATCTTTGTATCTATTCACTGATGTGAAGAATCTCAGGTCTAATATATATTGTATTATAGTAGATGTAAGTATGAAACCGTCACGTTAAACATGACTTCTATGTCGATAAATTAAACTCAGTGTACTACTGAAATTAATTTCTGGACATTGTAATGTTATTTTTTCTGCAGTTGTCATTTTTACCTTCCCACCCTTCTGTCCAACCCACTTTTTAAAATAAAGTTAAGCCACTGGACATTATGCAATCCTTTAAGACATTTCTCTTTATATAGAACCTTTATGGCATAAAGCGTTCTTTAAAATTGAGTCATGAACCCTAGGGTTCTATATAGAACTCCATTGAACCCTTTTTTTCTAAGAGTAACAGTGCGAGACTGATTACATGCTGAAGATGAACTCTTTGGCTTAGTGGTTTGTTCAAATAACACTAAATATGAGACTTTGAGCAATAGTTGATCATTAATTCACAAACCTCATAGTTTCAAAACTCTACTGAGTATAGGTCTCATAGTTTTAAGAGTTGACCTCGTGTATAGTACAAACAGACAAATATCCTTCAGCGTTTTGGGATTTCCTTCGTGTCCTGACTTGGATACGGGATGTTTAGTCATAATAGGCAACTTCCTTTTCGGCTGTCCCACTTCACTGTGTTTATTGACACTTGCTTCAATGAAGCTCCACGGCCGTGAGTTGAACTTTAAGTCATGGTCTGTCGCTAGTGTAAAGCATACTGAACGCCACAAGAAACACCATGAAGAAAAAAAAAAAGCCCACAGACATCTTTTCATGTCTGTACAGGGTGTGTACATCAAGTTTCCGTTGCTCTGTTCTGCACTTCTATTTCATATGGGAATGCGGGTTATGTGACGAACAGTAAAGCGTGGTGTTTTGGGTAATATGGAATATGGAAATGATCCTGCCGTTCAGTTCTGTTGATTGTCTCCATGGTTTTATAAGCCCTCCTGCACAGTTGGTTCAACTTGCCGTTTCCTGTTTTCTGTGGACCGTTTGAGGGCTTGAAGACGGATAGTTCAGTGTGGGGCTGTAAAACTGAAGCTTTAAATGGAGCAAATCATGGAAAACAGGTCATTAAACTCAAGAAAATCCAATGTAAATCTTATGGAAAATTTGTATTTCATAGTCAAACTTTGCGTTTTTTGAATATTCTGTGTTTTTCTGGCACATATTACACCATTTATTTTTATATAATATACAATATATTTAATATAACAGTTATGCATCTGTTTAATAATGGGGTATATAAGAGGCCAAGCACCGAAGGTGTTTAGGCACCTACTGTAATCATTGAAGTTATTATTCTTCTTCTTCTTCCGTTTCATCTTCTACTTCCGCTCTGGAAGTCCATAGAACCGCTTGTTGGAAAGTTGTGAAATTTGGCACACAGATAGAGGACAATCTGAACTGTCACCATAGCAAATGGGGAGTCTCTAACTCATTCCCTCTAGTGCCACCAACTGTCCAAATTTGGATATAACTTTTGAACTATAAGGGCAAAATTCTTTTTTCTTCTGATTTCTTGGCTCAAGACGATTCGATTACATCCTATGATGTCATTTTCCGTCATGAAAATGTTTCTGTCATTTTGAATTTTCTAGAATTGTGACACTATAATTGAAGCTACTCCTAGGCCGTTGCTCCAGTTTTCCTGAAAATTGACCCAGATCATTTTCAGACCATGCAAACGAATTTTACGTAGCGTTCACGAAAATAGACGTAAGGCTGAATCTCCACAACGCTTTATTGCATTCTGACAAAACTTGGTCCATGTCATCACAAACAGGACCTGAGGTTATTTTTGCTTATAACTTCTGGACGGTTTGTCCAATAATCATATAAGTGGTCTTGTTAGATTTAGGGCATCATGCCAAGTAAATTGAAATTTTGAATTTCATAGTAAAATGCTTTGCAGTGTTTTGTTTTATGAACGCATTAACATATCATTACGAAACTTGGTATGTATCATCAGCACGATGCCCTGAAGGAGCCTGAAAAGTTTTGGACCAGATACCAAACATGCTAGATTTCGCCTTATGGTAAGTCCAAATATTAGTGTGTGTGGGTTAGTAGGTTACACTGTAAACCCGAATAAGTTGAATGAGTTATTTACTTCTCTGTAAACCATAATAAGAAAATTCAGATAATGCCAACTTGCTAATTTGCTAACAAGTTAACAATAGCATGGTATAACACTTACTGAATCAGTTCAGCAACTTAAAACATGTAACTTACCTGCTCTCAAACCAAGCAGCATGCGCCACTTGTCAACATGATGGTAACTCTCCAAAAACCCACATTAACAAAACCTCTTCTAAATTAGCAAAACTAACCATTAATCACTAAATAAAAAAACACTTAATTTTAGCATTTACTCTCCCTTTCGAGTGCCATGGGCAAAGCATGCTAGGAAATAGAAATCCCAGTCCAGTTTCAGTTAAACTTAAGTTAATCTAAATTAAAAGAACTCAAAACAATGAAACAGTTCAGTTTACTTGAAATATGTCAGTGCTGTGAACTCAAAAGAAAACGAAAGTTGTAAATACTCATAACAGTTCATTTAACTGAACTAATTTGTTCAATTTAAGTTTGTCTAACTCAAACCAATTAAGTATTTTGAGCATTAGGGTTTACAGTATTGTGTGATTTAGCATTTAAAAAACATTCACAAATATCTTAGAAACCGTTAGTCCGATCGAGATGAAACCACTGTAGGAAAATCAGAGACATAGGTCGCTGACTATACACTAATGACCAAATGTCAAAATTTTAATAGTAAGTGACAAAAAATTGCAATCAAAGTCAGGTGTGGGTAATTTTTTATGTGTTCATACATATAAATGTCTATAACTCTATAATATAATAAAAAAAATTGACACACTTATGTATAGGGGCACTCCAAGGACACACACAAAAAAGCGGTAGGACTGTGCCATTTGGTGGCGCTATATTTGAACAAAACATGAAATTGGCTCTAACTAGTACTCTTGGTCTGATTGACTTCAAAATTGACATGCAATGTCTTTGTCTCAGTTTCTATCATAGTCCATTATGACATTGTTGGTCTGCTGCTAGCTTCCTTGATTGCTTCTGTTGTGCTTGGTCCCTTAATTGCTGCTTGCAGCTATATTTTAATTTAATATCATACTGTGAAGGAAAAACAATTGAGATATTAAAGAAAATGTTTCTTTCTTTTGTGTGTTTGTCACATAGCTTGAATATATTTTGATTGATTCTCACTGCTGGATAATATCATGTCCAGTTAACTTTAAAATAAAGTTATAAAAATAGTAGTAAAATAGTATTAAATAAAAAAAAAAGTATTAAAACAAACAAACAATCAAATAAATCAATAGTAAAATGGGTTGCAAATGTTATTCATTTCTTGATGGCTTTAGGTTGATATATATATATATATATATATAAAGAGATAAAAGACAGAGGAGAGGGATCCTGAATGGAATGTTTAAAGCAGCTGACCAAGAGAGCTCCTCACAACTCATAACAAAGCATTTGTCCCAGTTCAGCCGGGCCGCCCAAGCTGCTGAGCTGGTAGATTCGCTGTTCTTCTCCCGTCACGAAAGGGCTCAACTTGTGAATGCAAACCACTCTACATGTGCTAACGGCAAATTAACCCCAGCTAAATAATCGGCAAAATATCTCCCGGCGCCGTGTGTATTTAACCATGTCATCTGTCTGGACGCTTTTACCGTGAGCTATGGGGCCCGTGGTCGTATTTGATCCAACAAGTGCTGAGTCAAATACAGCTGGTGATATCATTGCCCCGTCAATCTGTTTCAACACTATAAAAAAATCAGTAAAATTTACAGTAAAAAACTGTCAGCTGTGGTTGCCAGAAATTTACCGTAAAAAATAAGATAGCACCATTTTAGGTTTTACAGCTTTAACTTAAATTTAAAGTAAAAAAGGTTTTCATGAACTGATATAATGTTAATATACCAACCTATTGAAGTACTAATATCTGTTTTGTACCTTTGTAATACACTGACAACCACCTAAAACAGGTAATAATGAGAAAGCCACGATGAGTGAAAGTTCACCACAAGTAGTTTTTCCACAAGCTGAAGTAAATAATAAAATATATATATATATATATATATATATATATATATATATATATATATATATATATATATATATATATATATATATATATATATATATAAGGTGCATAGTCTCATTCACACAAACACTAAACAGTAAACACCAACATGGTAACACACATGACTAAAATAATGCAATAAACATTCATTAAACAACATTAAATGTAACATAAAACCCTAATGTACATAACTGATAAGAAAAAATAGTTATTTCAATGAAAATACATCAAATGTGAAGCATCACGCATGGAATGTTAAGTTAAGATTTTTCACTGTAAATTGTATAATGATGTTCTTTTTCACTTCCAAAAACTGCAAATTTAACAGTATTTTACTGCAAAATTGCATTAGATGTACGTCTAGATCTATTAAAGTTATTCACCGTATATCGTAAGGAACTTACTGTTAACTGAAATCAACTGTTATTGGTCTGTCTGTTTATCAATGAATCAATCAATGAATCAATGAATCAATCAATCAATCAATCAATCAATGAATCAATCATTCAATCAGTCAGTCAGTCAGTCAGTCAATAAATCAATCTATAGTTCTATCTGTTTATTGTTCTGTTTATCTATCTATCTATCTATCTACAGTGGGTACGGAAAGTATTCAGACCCCCTTAAATTTTTCACTCTTTGTTATATTGCAGCCATTTGCTAAAATCATTTAAGTTCATTTTTTTTCCTCCATTAATGTACACACAGCACCCCATATTGACAGAAAAACACAGAATTGTTGACATTTTTGCAGATTTATTAAAAAAGAAAAACTGAAATATCACATGGTCCTAAGTATTCAGACCCTTTGCTGTGACACTCATATATTTAACTCAGGTGCTGTCCATTTCTTCTGATCATCCTTGAGATGGTTCTACACCTTCGTTTGAGTCCAGCTGTGTTTGATTATACTTATACTGATTGGACTTGATTAGGAAAGCCACACACCTGTCTATATAAGACCTTACAGCTCACAGTGCATGTCAGAGCAAATGAGAATCATGAGGTCAAAGGAACTGCCTGAAGAGCTCAGAGACAGAATTGTGGCAAGGCACAGATCTGGCCAAGGTTACAAAAAAATTTCTGCTGCACTTAAGGTTCCTATGAACACAGTGGCCTCCATAATCCTTAAATGGAAGACATTTGGGATGACCAGAACCCTTTCTAGAGCTGGCCGTCCGGCCAAACTGAGCTATCGGGGGAGAAGAGCCTTGATGAGAGAGGTAAAGAAGAACCCAAAGATCACTGTGGCTGAGCTCCAGAGATGCAGTCGGGAGATGGGAGAAAGTTGTAGAAAGTCAACCATCACTGCAGCCCTCCACCAGTCAGGGCTTTATGGCAGAGTGGCCCGACGGAAGCCTCTCCTCAGTGCAAGACACATGAAAGCCCGCATGGAGTTTGCCAAGATGGTGAGAAATAAGATTCTCTGGTCTGATGAGACCAAGATAGAACTTTTTGGCCTCAATTCTAAGCGGTATGTGTGGAGAAAACCAGGCACTGCTCATCGCCTGTCCAATACAGTCCCAGTGAAGCATGGTGGTGGCAGCATCATGCTGTGGGGGTGTTTTTCAGCTGCAGGGACAGGACGACTGGTTGCAATCGAGGGAAAGATGAATGCGGCCAAGTACAGGGATATCCTGGACGAAAACCTTCCCCAGAGTGCTCAGGACCTCAGACTGGGCCGAAGGTTTACCTTCCAACAAGACAATGACCCTAAGCACACAGCTAAAATAACGAAGGAGTGGCTTCACAACAACTCCATGACTGTTCTTGAATGGCCCAGCCAGAGCCCTGACTTAAACCCAATTGAGCATCTCTGGAGAGACCTAAAAATGGCTATCTATCTATCTATCTATCTATCTATCTATCTATCTATCTGTCTATCTGTCTATCTGTCTATCTGTCTGTCTGTCTGTCTGTCTGTCTATAGTATTTCTGTCTGTTTATCAATCAATCTCTCTATAGTTCTATTTGTTTATCATTCTATATGTTTATCAGTCAGCCAGTCAGTCCAACATGTTCTCCAACCAATACGGTTGTTTATCACTTCCCTGAAATACAACCCATTGGAGCGTTTACTAAAGTTGCGCCCCTGTATCGACAACAGGACACTTTCATTTTAATGTATTGTTCCCTGTTATCTGCGTCATATTTCAGGTTTCGCATAGCTCAAATGGTAGAGCATTGCAACATATAACAATATGCAATCATGTGATCATACGATCGTGGATTAGATCCCAGGGAACGCATGTGCTCATAAAGTGTATACGCACTATAAATCACTAAGGGTAGGTGTGGTCGTTAATAAAAAAAAAATAGTTTTGCTAAACGGAAATAGGACAAATGGTGTAAAAAGTCCACACATCGCATTTAACTGAACACGCATTTTGATTGGTAACGACGGTCATACGTCATCTTATGGCGACAGACATAATGCGACACTGTCATTATTTTTACGCCAGCTAGAGGGCACATGACTTTAAAGCGTAAAATAGGTCGTAATAAGGTGCTTGAAAAATGACCTATAAGGTTTTTAGTTTAAAATGACAGTGGATTTAAATTTCTTTTGAGTTTCAGGCATTTTACCTGTACTTATTTAATTATCCTTAAATTCATAAATTTACCATCCTGTTTTCAAAATTACATCAAATGAAAAAGGAAGGGGTTAAATAATTTGTTGAGCTCTCTTTTCCATTCATTTGCAATGAAGTTGTACCTTATTAAGCCTACCTGTCTGTCATCTGTAGTTCACACATCCAGACAGTCATTACACATTATAGATTACATTCCATCAACTCACAGCAATCTATAAAAATAACTGCACAGAACGATTGCAGAGACTTGCTTACAGAAACTTGAACTCATCTGACCTCAAACTGTAAATCAGTCCATGACAGATGTAGCAGATATAATTGCAGCTCTTGTCTAAGTATGCATGGCTGTAAAAAAACAACAAAAAAACAAAACAAAGAAAGAAGAAATAGGGGATTAGAAGAGAAGTGGAGGAATTTAGGACAACATCTGTTTTCCAATCAACCTGCTGTTCTTTTTATATGGCATTCGAAGAAAATAATTTTTCCATCATACAATTCCATCCAGTATAAAAATGGCACAGCCCATTATTTTCCGACATGTGTTTTAAACCTCAGCTCCATGAGTAAAGATGAAAAAAATCATCCTGACACAAGCAAATCATCAAGTCATCTATATTGCTAATATGATATTACAGTTTCTGTGCTTGTTGATTGAATTGGGGTTTCAGTCTCCATACATCAATTCGGTATGACATGATTTATTGAAGAATAATGAAGCACAGTTCATTTGTTTTTACATGGCAGTTATTTCCAGCATCAGTCATCAAACATTGTGAGCAAATAACAAAGAAACGCTTATTTATGATCTACAGTGGAACATCCAAATTTCCTTTTATTTTTTAATTGCTTTCGCCAGCACAGAATATCTTTTAGTGCTTCCAGCAGGGTTTCTGTCTCGTTGCCTTAGAACAATATTTATTGAACCACTGTGTGAAACATGTAAGACCATCTGAAGAAATTATTTTTTTAATGAAATACGTTAAGTGCTTGTATATCATTGCCTTTTTCTTTTTCTTGTAGGCCTTTAAATCATGCTGTTGTTGTTCAGTATTTTAATTCTGTGCTGATAGTAAACAGCTGTTTTTTTCCACAAGCAAACAACCAGATAAGAGTGTGTTAGTATGTACAGGCTGCTTCGTGCTTACTTTTTTCACATTGATTAATTGACTTATTCCAAAACCTACTGTAGCCAGATCCTATGTAGACAACGTAGGAAACATTTTAAGGCATCATATTTACGCTCCCAACCAGGCATGAACTTTTTCGCAATGTACTAATTCAGAATGCCATCTGTTATTTTTACAGATCAAAAATAATATGCTGTAAGATAAGATAAAATAAGAAATATTCACATAGCCTCCATAAACTAGAGGTAAGTAAGGATTTGAAGAGAGAAAGAGTTCAGGGTATTTTTAGTTAAATTGAAAGCTTCTTCTGGTGCAGCTTCAAACAGCCAAAAACATCTGTCTGATGCATATGTATGTGTGAAACTCAATGAATACTGGGTTGATTTTTCTATTCAGTAAGAAACAATTCATAGAAAGAGTAGCTAGAATAATATTTGCTGTTTTTGGATTTGACCATTTGAAGAAGCCTTATTATTTTCTTCATATAGGTTTTTTTTATAGGTAATAATACAATGTGGTCCTAATCTCTGAGAATGACATATGTATCGCAAAAATCACACAATCTGAAAAATGTGATATACCATATGGTCATGCAATCAAACGTGCTCATTTCCTGTTGTGTTATTCCATATAAAAGTACATCTGCTGGACCAAACTGCTCTCTTGTCAACCTAAACACAGTTTTGTATTATTTATTTATTTATTTATTTTTTTTTAACACAAGCATCTGGGCTGAATTTCATTCTCCTGTTATTGATTTCACTTATGGCGGTCAGAGGCTAAGTGAGGTTGTCTGGGTTTTGTCCAGTGTCAGACACAAACCAGGTGCTTTCACAGAAACACTGGAAAGGTGATAGTCTGTGATGTGACGTGCATTAAATGACTGACAGAGTTTTTGACTCGTAGGGCAAAAGCAAGAAGTGGCTAGATTTTTAAATTTTCTGAAGACATTCTGACTGTTAATTGTGCAAACTTTCTGTCATGAAGTTAGGAGTGTTGTGGGTGGTTGCCAGGGCATTGCTATGCTGTTGCTATGGTGTTCTGATATATTTTGTATGTTGCTTATGTGTATTATTTTTCGGAACAGAAAGATATTAATCTAATTTATTAATTACATTATGTAATTTAATAGCATAATTTAATAATTAATAAATTATTTTTTAATGTATTAATTAATTTCAAAACTATCCTATGTATCTATATATATGATCATACTAATAAATAGTATTAAAGTGTAAATTATAAATATAATAATAAGTATTATAATATTTATAAAATATATTATTAATAAAATTATATATATAATTTAAGCATGAAAATATTGATAAAATATTTAATTCTAAATTCTATACATGGGTTTCATGTGACGTCACTGTATTCTATCGCCGCCATATTTGGGACCGGTCACAGCTGCGCGCCCTGTTAAAGTCTATGGTGACAGCAGCTACAATTACCAGAGGAAGGCCAACGAAACACTCTCAGAAGGTTCACAACAAGTTTATAATATATCTTGGATATGTGGTGCTGTTAGCCGTTTCAACAGTCGTCAGAACTACAAATTTATTTGATCCCAAAGTAGTTAGATCGGCAGAATTATTCGCTTCATTTAGAAGGGACCACACCACTGGCAGCCAAACAGCAATGCACAACATTAATAACTGCTGGGACTGTCATTTACATAACATTATAACGAGAACACTATTGTAATAAAATGTTGTGAATTCTCTGTGTTGTTGTTTCAGCGTGTTGTTGTGGTAAGAGCGCGTCGACTGAGTTTGATTACATTGATTACATAACTTGTTCAAACTTCACTTGTGCATTCGCGTCATTTTGTACAGATAAAACTTATTAATTTTATTAAGTATAAATATCTGATTATTCTCATAAAGGATGTGTTTCGTTGAGGTAAATAACCCACAGAGCTGATGATCATCTATAGCTTCAGCGCAAGCGCTCAAAAAGTAAGACAAAACATTAATATGATTGGGACTGTCTTCTTCTTATACATGATATTATAATCGTATATATTTGTAAAATAACGTTGTGAATTATTTGGGCTTATTTGCTGTGTTTCGGGGTTTCAATGACGTTACTTCAAGTTCATCTGTGCGTGATTTTGTGCAAATGCTAGTTGTAATATTTTTATTTTGTATTAATATCTGGATTATTTTATATAGGATGTGTTCCGATGAGTTAATTAACTTTCAGTTTATGGGTTTTTTATTATCTTCAGCTTCAGCGTGCGCAGCTCAAACAGCAATGATTAAGTCATTAAAATGTTTAACGTTACTACACAGTAATATTAAAACTTTAATATTTCTTTTAGAAAATGAATGCATTATTTTTAATAACTAGCTCTTATATTGTTCTAGTATTATTTTCATCAACACATAGTTTGATTAATAATAAGGATCATGAACAATAACAGATTTTTTTTCTCAAATCATCTCATTTTGATAACAGTATTATTTGAGCTGCGCGCACTGAATGAACACCCGTAAACTGAAGCGCTTTGCTAGAAGGTTAATTAACTCAACGGGACACATCCTATATATGGTAATTCATATATATTTATAGTCAAGTCAAGTCAAGTCAAATTTATTTATATAGCGCTTTTACAATTGGTAATTGTTTCAAAGCAGCTTTACATATTAGAAGCACAGAAAAAAGGGAAGTGGTTAAAAATAAGCTGTACAAACAAGCGTGGTAATATGTAACATATACAAGATGGTGCTACATTAAGCCAATGTCGGCTGACTCCCAGGGGTGGAAAAAAACCCCTAGGAGAAAAACCCAGCGTGCTAACACTGGGAAAAAAGTCCTAGGAGGGAAAAAACCCCTTGGAAGATATATATAATATATGTAAATGGATATGGAGATCAAAATCTGAATTATACATTTTTATTATAGAGATTAAAAATAGATTATATATAAATATATGTAAGCGGATACGGGGATTAAAAATCTGAATTATAGATGCAGCCAGAACTGGATCTGTAGGCCCATTGTCTCCTGGGCTACGTTGTAGTCAGGTCCAGACACAGGTTCTCCATCTGATCTGGATACGGCCTGGATCCAGCACCCGGCAAACCTCAGGATAAGCAGAGAGACAGATATTAGCGTAGATGCCATTCTTATTCTGATGTACAGGTATATCTAGTGTTATAGGAAATGTTCTCGGTTCCGGCCGACCTAATTATTGCAGCGTAACAATCCTTTAACGGATTTGAAAAATGTTAATGTATTGATAATGTGTTATGTGTATGCAAGAGCAAAGAGATGTGTTTTTAGTCTAGATTTAAACTGACAGAGTGTGTCTGCTTCCCGAACAATGCTAGGAAGATTGTTCCAGAGTTTAGGTGCTAAATAGGAAAAGGATCTGCCGCCTTCAGTTGATTTTGATATTCTGGGTATTATCAACTGGCCTGAATTCTGAGATCGCAATAAACGTGAAGGACTATAATGCATTAAGAGCTCACTTAGGTACTGGGGAGCTAAACCATTTAGAGCTTTATAAGTAAGTAGCAAGATTTTAAAATCTATACGATGTTTAATAGGGAGCCAATGTAATGTTGACAGAACTGGACTAATATGGTCATACTTTCTGGTTCTAGTAAGAACTCTAGCTGCCGCATTTTGGACCAACTGTAGTCTGTTTAAAAGCCGAGCAGAACAACCACCCAGTAGAGCGTTACAATAATCTAGTCTTGAGGTCATGAATGCATGAACCAACTGTTCCGCATTTGTCATTGAGAGCATATGTCGTAATTTAGATATATTTTTTAGATGGAAGAAGGCGGTTTTACAGATACTAGAAACATGACTTTCAAATGAAAGATTGGTATCGAAGAGCACACCCAGGTTCCTAACTGAGGACGAAGGTTTAATGGAGCACCCGTCAAGTGTTAGGGAGTATTCAAGGTTTTTTCGTGAGGAAGTTTTTGGTCCAAAGATTAGGATATCAGTTTTTTCTGAATTTAATAATAAGAAATTTCTTGTCATCCAGTTTTTAATGTCAGCTATGCATTCTGTTAGTTTTGTGAATTTGTAGGTTTCGTCAGGGCGCGAGGAAATATAGAGCTGAGTATCGTCAGCGTAGCAGTGAAAACTAACACCATGCTTCCTAATTATCTCTCCTAAGGGCAGCATGTACAGAGTGAAAAGCAACGGTCCTAGTACTGAGCCTTGTGGTACTCCATATTGAACTTGTGAGCGATACGACATCTCTTCATTAACTACTACAGACTGATAACGGTCAGATAAGTACGATTTGAACCATGCCAAAGCAATTCCACTAATGCCAATATAGTTTTCAAGTCTTTTTAAAAGAATGTTGTGATCGATAGTGTCAAAAGCAGCACTGAGATCTAATAACACTAATAGAGAAATACAGCCACGATCGGATGATAAGAGTAGATCATTTGTAACTCTAACGAGAGCAGTCTCAGTACTATGGTATGGTCTAAATCCTGACTGGAAATCCTCACAGATTCCATTTCTTTCTAAAAAGGAGCACAGTTGTGTTGAAACTGCCTTTTCTAGTATCTTTGACAGAAAAGGTAGATTCGAGATTGGCCTGTAATTTACTAAATCTCTCGGATCTAGTTGAGGTTTTTTAATAAGAGGTTTAATAATAGCCTGCTTAAAGGTTTTTGGCACGTATCCTAGTATTAAGGATGAATTAATTATATCAAGAAGTGGACCTACGACCTCTGGAAGCATTTCTTTCAGTAGTTTAGTCGGCATTGGGTCTAACATACATGTCGTTGATTTTGATGATTTGATAAGTTTAGATAATTCTTCCTCTCCTATAGCGGCGAATGATTCTAGTTTTACCTCAGGGACACTACAGTGCACTGTCTGAAGCGAAACTGTGGACGGTTGCATGTTTTTAATTTTCTCTCTAATATTATCAATCTTGCAAGTAAAGAAGTTCATAAAGTCATTACTGCTGTGCTCTATGGAAACGTCAGCAGTTGAATCTCTGTTTCTAGTTAATTTAGCCACTGTGTCAAATAAATACCTAGGATTATGTTTGTTTTCTATTAAGAGATTTGAAAAATAAGTAGATCTAGCATTTCTTATAGCCGTTCTGTACTCAATCATTTTTTCTTTCCACGAAAGGCGAAAAACTTCTAGTTTTGTTTTCTTCCAACTACGTTCAGTTTTTCTAACAGCTCGTTTTAGAGCCCGAGTGTGCTCATCATACCACGGCGTTGGATTAGTTTCCTTAATCTTCTTTAGACGTAAAGGAGCGACTGCATCTAATGTGCTGGAAAAGAGAGAGCCAATAGTTTCTGTTGCAGCATCGAGTTCTTCTAAGTTGTCAGGTATACTAAGGCGATGAAACTGCTCGGGGAGATTATTTATAAAGCAATCTTTAGTGGTAGACGTGATGGTTCTACAATATTTATGGCTGGGTGGTGGTTTTGTAGCCTTGGCTAATTGTATTATACACGACACTAAATAATGATCTGATATATCATCGCTCTGCTGTAGAATTTCAACAGCATCAATATCAATTCCATGCGACAGTATTAGATCTAAGGTATGATTACGACAATGAGTGGGTCCTGACACGTGTTGTCTAACTCCAATAGAGTTTAAAATGTCTGCAAATGCCAATCCAAATGCGTCTTTATTATTATCTACATGGATATTAAAATCACCAACAACAAGGACTTTATCCGCAGCCAGTACTAACTCTGATAGAAAATCAGCAAATTCTTTGATAAAGTCAGTATGGTGTCCTGGTGGCCTGTATACAGTAGCCAGCACAAATGTCAACTTACATAATGTTACATAAAGCACCATCACTTCAAAGGAGTTATATTTGAAATTCTTTTGAATGATTCTGAATATATTACTATAAATTACAGCAACACCTCCCCCTTTGCCTTTCTGTCGAGGATTGTGTCGATAATCATAACCTTGAGGACTAGATTCATTTAATTACAAGATATACATAAAATTACAACTTATATTTGCACAAAATCATGCACGCATACTTGAACTAAGTAATGTAGTCAGCTGGTGTCGTGAATTTGTTCATCCTGTAACAACACGCCGAAACACAGCAACTAGAATTCACAATATTTTCAAATAAATCAAATAAATTTGTAGTTCTGACGACTGTTGAAACGGCTAACAGCACCACATATCCCAGATATATTGTAAACTTGTTGTGAACCTTCTGAGAGCGTTTTGTTGGCCTTCCTCTGGTATTTGTAGCTGCTGTCACCATAGACTTAAACAGGACGCGCAGCTGTGACTGGTCCCAAATATGGCGGCGGGCATAGAGGAAGTGACGTCTTTGAAACCCATGTATAGGCCTATATATATATATATATATATATATATATATATATATATATATATATATATATATATATATATATATATATCAGTACAGTCCAAAAGTTTGGAACCACTAAGATTTTTAATGTTTTTAAAAGAAGTTTCGTCTGCTCACCAAGGCTACATTTATTTAATTAAAAATACAGTAAAAACAGTAATATTGTGAAATATTATTACAATTTAAAATAAATGTTTTCTATTTGAATATATTTCACAAAGTAATTTATTCCTGTGATGGCAAAGCTGAATTTTCAGCATCATTACTCCAGTCTTCAGTGTCAAATGATCCTTCAGAAATCATTCTAATATGCTGATTTGATACTCAAGAAACATTTATGATTATTTTCAAGTTTACAGTTGTGTAAGTTTTTTTTCAGGATTCCTTGATGAATAGAAAGTTCAAAAGAACAGCATTTATCTGAAATACAAAGCTTCTGTAGCATTATACACTACCGTTCAAAAGTTTGGGGTCAGTAAGAATTTTTATTTTTATTTTTTTGAAAAGAAATGAAAGAAATGAATACTTTTATTCAGCAAGGATGCATTAAATCAATCAAAAGTGGCAGTAAAGACATTTATAATGTTACAAAAGATTAGATTTCAGATAAACACTGTTCTTTTGAACTTTCTATTCATCAAATAATCCTGAAAAAAAATATTGTACACAAATATTTTGTACAATTGTACACATTCAATGTTTCTTGAGCAGCAGATCAGCATATTAGAATGATTTCTGAAGGATCATGTGACACTGAAGACTGGAGTAATGATGCTGAAAATTCAGCTTTGCCATCACAGGAATAAATTACTTTGTGAAATATATTCAAATAGAAAACAGGTATTTTAAATTGTAATAATATTTCACAATATTACTGTTTTTTACTGTATTTTTAATTAAATAAATGTAGCCTTGGTGAGCAGATGAAACTTCTTTTAAAAACATTAAAAATCTTAGTGGTTCCAAACTTTTGGACTGTACTGTATGTATATATA
The DNA here is from genome assembly GCF_018812025.1 of Megalobrama amblycephala. Taxonomy (NCBI): domain Eukaryota; kingdom Metazoa; phylum Chordata; class Actinopteri; order Cypriniformes; family Xenocyprididae; genus Megalobrama; species Megalobrama amblycephala. The sequence goes on along the minus strand of NC_063046.1, from coordinate 10,290,526 downwards.
TATATATATATATATATATATATATATATATATATATATATATATATATGATCAATATATATATATATATATGATCAATATATATATATATATGATCAATATATACACTTGAATGATTTACATTTTTTACAACCTGAATTCCTGAATTCCATTGGGACGTTTTTAAATTTTAATAAAATGAAAACTAAAAGACTTTCAAATCACATAAGCCAGTATTTTATTCACAATAGAAGATAGATAACATACCAAATGTATAAGCAGAAACTTTTTACACTTTTATCCACTAAATGAGCTCATTTTAAATTTGATGCCTGATACAGGTCTCAAAAAAGTTGGCATGGAGGCAACATGGATGAAAAAGCAAAACATTTTGAAAAGATTCTGGGAGAACATCTAGCAACTAATTAAGTTAATTGATATCAGGTCTGTAACATGATTAGCTATAAAAGGGATGTCTTAGAGAGGCAGAGTCTGTCAGAAGTAAAGATGGGCAGAGCTGTGAAAGAGTGCATAAAAAGATTGTGGAATACTTTAAAAATAATGTTCCTCAACGTCAAATTGCAAAGGCTTTGCAAATCTCATCATCTACAGTGCATAACATCATCAAAAAATTCAGAGAAACTGGAGAAATTTCTGTGCGTAAGGGACCAGGCCGAAGACCTTTATTGGATGCCTGTGGTCTTCGGGCCCTCAGACGACACTGCATCACACATCGGCATGATTGTGTCAATGACATTACTAAATGGGCCCAGGAATACTTCTAGAAACCACTGTCGGTAAACACAATCCGCCGTGCCATCTGCAGATGCCAACTAAAGCTCTATCATGCAAAAAGGAAGCCATATGTGAACATGATCCAGAAGCGCTGTCGTGTCCTGTGGGCCAAGGCTCAATTAAAATGGACTGTTTCAAAGTGGAAAAGTGTTCTCAGGCGAGTCCAAATTTGACATTCTTGTTGGAAATCACGGACGTCGTGTCCTCCCGCTAAAGAGGAGGGAGACCTTCCAGCATGTTATCAGCGTTCAGTTCAAAAGCCAACATCTCTGATGGTATGGGGGTGCATAAGTGCATACGATATGGGCATGTTTTGGAAAGCACTATGAATGCTAAAAGGTATGTAAAGGTTTTAGAGCAACATATACTCCCCTCCAGACAACGTCTATTTCAGGGAAGGTCTTGTGTATTTCAGCAAGACAATGCAAAACCACATACTGCAGCTATTACAACATCATGGCTTCGTCATAGAAGAGTCCGGGTGCTAAATTGGCCTGCCTGCAGTCCAGATCTTTCACCTATAGAGAAAAATATGTCAAAGACGACCACAAACTCTTCAGCAGCTGGAAACCTATATCAGACAAGAATGGGACCAAAAAACACCATGGGCCCTATTCTAACGATCTAAACGCAAAGTGTAAAGTGCACGGCGCAGGTGCACTCAGGGCATGTCCAAATCCACTTTTGAAATGGGTTGTCCCTATTCTCTTACTGAGTAATGGGCGTAACGTTCAATAAACCAATCAGAGTGTCATCTCCCATTCCGTTTAAGAGCGAGATGCGCTCGCTGAATTGAAAATAGGTAGCCTAATTCTAATATACGCAATGACTATTCATCATTACATTTTTATATTTTTGCTTGCATATATTTATGTAGCCTACATATGTAACCTATTCTTTTACACTGTAATCCTTTTGTTTTTAATATTTGGCATGTTTGTGTGATGCGCATCCCTGTGTGTAATAAGCAAAGTCAACGCGCACTGTGGACGCGCCCAGAGGCGCAGTTTCTACCAACGCGCTCTAACAAAAAAATATTGCGCCATTGACTTTAGACTTTAGACCAGGTTTGAGTTGGTCTATGGCGCAGTCTATTTTCAGCTCCTTAAAATAGCAATGCGCCTGAACACACCTCTTTTTTAGACCAGCACGCCCATGGGCGCACTAACTGGTGCAAATGCATTTACTAATTTAAGGACGTGGCGCTGAACGGGAAAACGCGAGCGGCCGGACGCAAACTAGCAAACACACTTGCGCTGCGCCTTGTGTCGCATTGTTCCGGGTGTATTATAGGGCCCCATAACTCCAGAAACTCATAACCTCATACTGTTTTGAAAAGAAGAGGAGATGCTACACCATGGTAAACATGCCCCCGTCCCAACAATTTTGAGACCTGTAGCAGACATCAAATTTGAAATGAGCTCATTTTGTGCATAAATTTCACAGTTTCAACATTTGTTATGTTATCTATTTTCCGTTGTGAATAAAATATTGGCTCATGTGATTTGAAAGTCTTACAGTTTTCATTTTATTCAAATTTAAAAAAACGTCCCAACATTTCTGTAATTCGGGTTGTAAAAGTAAGCTAAAACTGGCATCGATTTGCAGCAACAACCGACCTCCAGTCTGTGTGAATGACCTTCAAGCAGTAAAGTGTCAGATTTGTGGTTCAGTTGTGGTTCTTTGCTGTCCATCTTTTCACTCTGAGTTTTGCTCTCTCCTCAGGAATCGCTTATCTGGGTGGCACCTGTAGCTCCAAGAGGAAGTGTGTGCTGGCGGAGGACAACGGACTCAACCTGGCCTTCACCATCGCTCATGAGCTGGGCCACAAGTGAGTCCAAATGGTGTAGAAAAAAGATTTAGAGGCGTCTCTTATTGTAGGAGTTCAGGTGTATCACAGTTTTACTCCATCATCTCCTCTGTTTGCATGCAATGAAATATGCATCTGAGAACTGTTTTTTGAGAAGCACTGTGGTTCTTTAAATTAATGAGCATGATACAGTACATGTCTAACCCCCATGTACAGAGAAGATGTAACATTCTTTGTGTTTAGAGACCCAGAAACATGACAATTATTTGTTTTAATGAATATTATTTATCCATTATAGTTAAAAAAAAAAATTTTTAGTTTGGCTTCAGTTTGATTCCAGCAAAACACATTGTACAAAAATATAGCATTTACATTAATAAGAGATTCTTTTCATGTGAAATTTCATTCCATTAAGTCATGTTTTATAGTTTGGGTTATAATAGTATTATAGTATAGTCATAGTATTATGGCGAGTCATGAAGTATAAACATGATACTGAAATGGTACATACACTACCGTTCAAAAGTTTGGGGTCAGTATTTTATACTTTTATTCAGCATGGATGCATTAAACTGAACAAAAGTCATAGTAAAGACATTTATAATATTTCAAGAGATTTGTATTTTAAATAAATGTTCTAAATCTTTTGAATCCTGTATCAACGTAAAAATATTAAGCAGCACATCTGTTTTCAACATTGATAATGAGAAATGTTTCTTGAGCAGCAAATCATCATATTAGAATGATTTCTGAAGGATCATGTGACACTGAAAACTGGAGTAATGATGCTAAAAATTCAGCTTTGATCACAAGGATAAATTACATTTTACTATATATTCACATTGTAATAATATTTCACAATATTACAGTTTTACTGTATTTTTTTTAATGAAACAAACAAAGCCTTGGTGAGCATAAGAGATATTTACAGATCGCAAACTTTTGAGCAGTTGTATACATTTTTGAGCTATTAAAAGATGATAAAGAGATAAGGATAGTTCTGTCAAATTCACTCATCATTTACTCACACTCATGTCCTTCCAAACCTGTATGAATTACTTTCTTCTGTATAAGAAAAATTCATTACCATACAATGAAAGGAGGACACAAAAAAAAAGCACCATAAAAGTAGTCATATTCCAGTGTGCCATATTCCAACCCATACGATAGCTTTGTGTGAGGAAAAGACTGAAAATAAGTTGTTGTACCAGAGATTTGAGAGACACTGGTCACTGTTATCTTTTATTGCATGGAAAAGAGCAGCATGAACATGTCCTTTTGAGTTACACCAAAGAAAAAAAGTCATACAGGTTTGGAAGGACATGAGAGTGAGTAAATGATGACAAAATAAATTTTGTGTGAACTATACGTTTAACTTTCACACGCACCAGGGATTTTTACACAACATATCAATTAAGCATCTATTTAAAGGCTGACAATATTTGCCTTTTTGGTCCAGTAATTACAGTAGATGAATGCAATCTTGGCTAATCTCACCAACAGAGGCGAGGCACCTGACCAGATCTTCATCCATGATCAGACTCCTCTTCAACGGTGTAAATGTCTAGTTTGTAATCTAAATTGGTAATTTAAACCATGTTATTCTCTTTGTCTCCATTGTAAATGCCCTTAACAACAGGTTACTTGTATACGTCCCGGTACATTGGGTTTCTTTCATTAAATGAGTGATTGAGACCCCAAACACACTTTCATCCTCACTGAGTGATTTGGAAAATCTAGTGAAATTCCTAAAAGAGAACATGCTATAAAACATTTCATGTTCACACATCATTCACATGAATTACTGGATTGAACCGAATACCACGACTACATGTTACTCGCTTCTCACAATAGCTCCCCTTCATCTCCTTGCTTGCATAAAGCCTTCTTTGATAGAACAATGATGGGCAGCCAACACCAAAATTTGTCTGGAAAAACAGCCAAGCTACATTAGCGTAAGCGCCGTCTTTGTGGCAGTGCCAGTCTTCAGAGAAGTTATCACCGTACCTGCTCCACTATAGCGTGCAGCGGGACGGCACAGGCCAAAGTTGGGTTTAATGCCCAGCAGTAATGAGTTGGCACCGATCACGCCCGGCTGGTGCCGATACCAGGGCCGCGCCGCTATCCCAGTCATCACGCGCACACAGTGCTCCATTGTCTCGAGTCTGTAAAAACACTATTAAAGCAAGTATATTATGGGTTTATGTGTATGCTTAGTTCTTTACAATAAAGACACATTAAGATTATTATTTTATAGAGTCGCTAGTACTACTGCGGCGTTGAATATTTCTGTCAGCATGGCATTTACTAGCTCTAATAAACACATGCAACAGCGTCACACTTTCTGATGGGCTGAGATTTCTCTGACTACCGAGCAGTTTCTCATCTTTCATCATAAGGGCATCTGGCGTGATCTACTCAAGACCTTTTGATTTGGTGTGCGGGCGTAAGAAAGCATGATGACTGTCTGGAGTCCTGTTTTAGCACTGCTCCATTCGTTACACTTTATCAAGTGTAGACGCTGATCATTTTCCAGTAATAACAGCTGAAGGAGCATGATTATGGTGCTCTAGGAACATTGGCGTAACACAAATGTGGGGTTTGCCGCATGCATCGACTCATTCGAAATGAAAACATCCTCCGATATTCTCCGAATGCATCATATTTCAGTCCACCCACTATGCCTCATTAGTGTCATCACTGCTTATGTGATCATTAGTCAAAGCACCTTTCTGCATAAAGATAAATGATTGTCTGTTTAATGAGTGGATAGAGTAATTGGTGCTTGAACAGTAGGTGAGATTGGCAAATTATTACGTAATGTGAAAGACACTACTTACAGTACCGTTTAAAAGTTTGGGAATGGTAAGATTTTATTTGAAAAAAAAAAAAGTCTCTTATGTTCACCAGGGCTGCATTTATTTGATTAAAAATACAGTAAAAAACAGAAATACTATGAAATATTGTTACAATTATAAAATAACCGTTTTCTATCTAAATATATTGTGAAACGTGATTTATTCCTGTGATCAAAGCTGAATTTTCAACATCATTACTCCAGTCTTCAGTGTCACATGATCCTTCAAAAATCACTCTAATATGATGATTTGCTGCTTAAGAAACATTTCTGATTATTATCAATGTTGAAATAAAAATCTTTTGTAACATTATAAATGTCTTTACTGTCAAATTAATGCATCCTTGCTGAATAAAAAATAAAAGTATTTATTTCTTTACATAAAACTAAAATATATTACTGACCCCAAACTTTTGAACAGTTATACACGGATCAGGCATAACATTATGAGCACTGACAGGTGAAGTGAATAACACTGATTATCTCTTCATCACGGCACCTGTTAGTGGATGGGATATATTAGGCAGCAAGTGAACATTTTGTTCTCAAAGTTGATGTGGAAAAATGGGCAAGTGTAAGGATTTGAACGAGTTTGACAAGGACCAAATTGTGATGGCTTGATGACTGGATCAGAGCATCTCCAAAGCTGCAGCTCTTGTGGGGTGTTCCCGGTCTGCAGTGGTCAGTATCTATCAAAAGTGGTCCAAGGAAAGAACAGTGGTGAAGCTCGAAAAAGGAGCGAAGGCTGGCCCGTGTGGTCCGATCCAACAGACGAGCTACTGTAGCTTAAATTGCTCAAGAAGTTAATGCTGGTTCTGATAGAAAGGTGTCAGAATACACAGTGCATCACAGTTTGTTGCGTATGGAGCTGCATAGCTGCAGACCAGTCAGGGTGCCCATGCTGACCCCTGTCCACCGCCGAAAGAGCCAACAGTGGACACGTGAGCATCAGAACTGGACCACAGAGCAATGGAAGAAGGTGGCCTGGTCTGAAAAATCACGTTTTCTTTTACATCACGTGGATGGCCGGGTGTGTGTGCGTCTCTTACCTGGGGAACACATGGCACCAGGATGCACTATGGGAAGAAGGCAAACCGGCAGAGGCAGTGTGGTGCTTTGGGCAATGTTCTGCTGGGAAACCTTGGGTCCTGCCATCCATGTGGATGACAAGTACCACCTACTTAAGCATTGTTGCAGACCATGTACACCCTTTCATTGAAACAGTATTCCCTGGTGGCTGTGGCCTCTTTTAGCAGGATAATACTCCTGCCACAAAGCAAAAATGGTTCAGAAATGGTTTGAGGAGCACAACAACGAGTTTGAGGTGTTGACTTGGCCTCCAAATTCCCCAGATCTCAATCCAATCGAGCATCTGTGGGATGTGCTGAACAAACATGTCTGATCTATGGAGGCTCCACCTCACAACTTACAGGGCTTAAAGGATCTGCTGCTAACATCTTGGTGTCAGATACCACAGCACACCTTCAGGGGCATAGGCACCGATCCCGTGGAAAAATTAGATATTCTCCATTGATTTTAACCAATTAAAAATCGATTGGAGCTTTCAGACACGATCTTCACCATTTTTTTAATAGTTTATTTAAGGCCGTTTCTATGGCGATATTTTAATGGCAAACGTCGAGAGCGCATCCAAATGATTTGCGAGTACAAATGGCTCTGCTCTCGATCAGATACATGCACACGCTCCAGCGAGAGCATGACTCGTGACAATGCACGTCAATCTATCGCTTGACTCTTCTTTCCAGGGAAATCACTAACAAAATGCACAAAAACATGTCCCTGCTCTTGATATACAGACATTAATGAACTTCTTTGAACTTTGAGGAAAAAAAAATATATATGAGGGCAGATTCGAACCACTGGTAATTAGAGCACGACTGAACCTCTGACTCTATTAACAAAAATACTACCACGAGACCACTAGGGAATACGAAATTGAAAGCGGATTTATCTATAATATGGATGTAATGGGGGGATGTGATGTGGGGCACTGGGCACCCGCCAGCAGAAACATAAATCGGCGCCTATGTTCAGGGGTCTAGTGGAGTTCATGCCTCGACGGGTCAGGGCTGTTTTGGCAGCAAAAGGGGGACCAACACAATATTATGAAGGTGGTCATAATGTTATGCCTGATCAGTGTATATGTTACCATCAAAGCTGAAAAATAAGTGTTGTGGAAAAAATAAGAATATTGCAAAAGCAGTTTGCAGTTTCCATCATGTGATCAAGAGAACAAAATCATTTGTGGTTTACATCTGCAGACTAAATGCTCTGACAAACTTTTTTTTTTACCAGCAAATGACGTGTTTTCATTGTAGTTTATGTGCATGTCTTCTTACCAAATAAAATGATTAGCCATCTAATGCAAGCTTATGATTTTTTTTTGTGTTTCCATTTAGCATTTTTATGCAGTATCCAAAAATATATGTGGATAGAAACCCAGCCACTGTTGGCACAGTGGCAAAATGATGGTACAGTTGCTAACCTGAGAAAAACAGAATAAGTTTTGATTGCTTATTGGTGTCTTTTGCTATTACATTTGCTTAGTTTAGGGATTTGAACAAACCGCTAGCACTAAGGGCATTAACATCTGTTGAGTAACTTGTACAGTTTAAGGACGTTAATGATTCCTCGTGTTTGGCTTTTTGAGGAACAGTGTGCAATAACTTCTCTAAGCAGTATGACTTTTGGTTTTTGAATTGGGGCAGTAAGAAACCACCTAGCAACTGCATAATACTAGCCCATATCTTTAAGCACTAAGCCACACACTGGTCATCATGCATGATGGCTTCCCTTCCAAGTCCTGTGCACGCTTGATAGGGTATTTGGCTTGTGAAAGCACTTGACCGTTATTAGCTTGGCAGAGAAACGTCCTGTTTTAATAAGGCCAATCATGTGTTTTTTTCTCCCTTAAACAAATTTAACACAACAGAAATTTGGCACCCTTTTAAACCTCACACGATTGTTTTTTAGTGTGTGAGAGATTCCCATCTCAGTCCACTTACTAACCAAATCAACCCATTGACATTAAAAGGCACTCATCTATGTTAAAGCTCGAAAGAAAGCGGGGATGAAACTGCTGTAGCATTCACATTCTTCTCCTTTTTCATTTAGTTCTCCACGGTGACTCCTTGATTTCTATTGTGTTCTGTGTGTGTCTTTTTACTTTTATTGCTTTGGTCTTTAGCGGGAGCCGAGACACAGCCTGGAAATCCACACTGCTCTCTTTATTAGTTCCTGCGCTCTCTGCTGCTGCTTCAGTTTTTGGTTGTTGTTTTTAATTTGGGAAATGTAGGTCAGGGCTTAAGAGAAAGTACTCTTACCGCTCTCTCTGACTCGAGTTGCTTGGCTTTCAGGAGCACACATGCTCTATTTCAGAGTAATACTGCATTGTTATGCATTCAAAGGAAGCTTCGTAAACGGTGTGTTAATGATTATGTTTAACAAGCATAATTAATAAGTATTTATGTTGCACTATGCCTGGGTGAGACTCATATATTTTCAAAATCACTGCTGTTTCTTATTAGTGTCTCGTGTTTTTGATTGTCTTCCCTCATTAGCATGGGCATGAGCCATGATGACGATCATGCCAGCTGCACAGGCCACTCTCACATCATGTCTGGGGAATGGGTCAAAGGTCGTAACCCCAGTGACCTCTCCTGGTCCACCTGCAGCCGTGATGACCTGGAAAAGTTCCTCAGGTGAGTTCCATAAAACCAGCCTCTGTTTTTAGGTATTATTAGTAGTGATTGACCAATATTGATTTTTAAATTGGTGATACTAATAACTAGACCACTGGAATGGTCTATAAATTGGCATGTGTTATACTAATTGTATCATTAATTTTGAACAAATTTGTAATAATTTATCATTTTATTTTAGAAATATTGCTATAATTATATTTAATTTAGTATAATTAATTTATTTTTGCAAATGAAATGTATGCCTATAATTAAACTACAGAGCCCATAAAGGGATAGTTCACTCTCAAGCCATCTTAAGTGTATATGACTTTCTTTTTTCAGTCAAACACAATCTGAGTTATTTTAAAAAAAAATATTCTGGCTCTTCCAAGCTTTATAATGGGAGTGAATAGGAACCATTTATAATAGGAGTGAATAGTAAGCAAGATTTTGAAGACCCCCCAAAAAAACATCCATCCATCATAAAAGTAATCCATACGGCTCCAGGGGATTAATAAATGCCTTCTGAAGTGAAGCAATGGGTTTTTGTAAACTAAGAATTAATATTCTTATTTATGGCTTCATAGACTTTCCGGCATATGATGTAGGATGTAGGAGTAGTGTAAGCTTAGGTGATGGCTGAGCAACAAACTCAAGCTCTGACATTTCTCTTTAAAAATTCTCGTTTTAGACTTCTAATTCGTGGTCGGTGTTTTGCTTCCGTGTTCATCAATATGTCATGCGTCAGGTCAAAGTTCACTCTTTCCACCAGAATCGACTTGTGTACGGAAGCCAGTGATTCTAGTCTATAAAGTTATAAATATGGATATTTTTCTTACAAAAACCCCTTATTTACTCCTTGGAGCTGTATGGATTACTTTTATGATGGATAGATTTGCTTTTTTGGGCTTCAAAATCTCGATTACTGTTCACTCCCATTATAATGCTTGGAAGAGCCAGGATATATTTTAATATATCTCTGACTGTGTTGACTGAAAGAAGAAAATCATATACACCTAGGATGGCTTGAGGGTGAGTAAATCATGGAATAATTTTCCTTTTCGGGTGAATTAACCCTTTAAAAGTGTAATTTTCATTTTTTTTAAAATGCATATACAGAAAAAAAATGTATGTGCACATGAAAAAAGTGTGCAAATGAGAATAATTATTTTATAGTAATTATTTATTATAAAGGGATTAAAAATTATAATTCATATAAATAAATAATATGTGCAATATACAATAACATTTATAGTATTAATAATATTTATTTATTTATAATTACTATATAATTTCCGAGCTACTTGTTAGTAAAATAAGTACCACTGAACAGGCTAGATTCAGTCTCCCACATTAATTTTCTGGCAAATATCCTTGAGGAAGATGAACAAACAGTGAAGCATTGAATAGAGGTGTTTAAAGAGGAGAGTTCATTCTGGAAGCTCAGGCTTAATAGTGTCTGCTCCGGCTCTATAAACAAAGAACCGGCTGGAGTCATCGATCCTCACGGATGTACTTCAGCCGATGACAGAATAAAGCGGCAGTATTCACTGTCTGCTGTGCCCAGCGCACTTCTGACCTCAATTCAAACTATAAAGTGTCACTGTATCCAAGCAGATACCAATGTTATCCAAACTGTGCTGTTGAGCTTTTGAGAGTATTTTAATGCCAGAGACAATCAAGCAGATTAGTGTTTTTTCCTGTAGAGTAAAGCTCCTTGCTACGATAACATGACAACATGGCTCTCTTCCAAAACCTGGTGAGCTGCCTACGTAGGCGCCATGGGCGCTCCCGACGTGGAGGCTGTTTCAAAAGGTAGGCAGCAAAATTATGCTGCCTCATTTTGGCCAAATCTTGAAGCAGCATCACACATATTCCTCCAGCAGAAAGCAATATAATAATGTTTTGGAAACTATATTGGAAACCATATTGCCACTTTTTTGTAGACATACTGTACACGTGCCCTGTATAACTGCAGCTTTAGTGTGTAGCATGATGTTACTTTACTTGTTTAGTTTTACTTTACTTGTTTGGTTTTACTTTACTTGTTTAGTTTAGTTTAAGATTAGTAACGGACCAGACCCCATGGTTTGGCACGCGTGTGATTTGCAGATTAATTATAGTTTTAAGTTTAACCATCACTGAGTGAAAGTTTAGCATTTGCAAGTGTTTTGTCTTGCTAATTTACACATTAAATCAATTTTAAACCATTGAAGTGCAATAGGAGGCGAAAGAGAACTCAATTCAGTACTTGCAAACTGTTATCTGTGCACACAGCTGCAAGCATCCAAAGTGCTACACACACAGAGAGGCGCGTTTCAGACAAAATACGCAAACACCAAATTGATTCCTTTTTCGTGTCTCTTTGTGCTTGAACGGACACATACACAAAATTATGTCACAATACCCGTCTCGGCAAGTGTTCTCATAAACATAGTCGGTTATGTCTTAAATACCTGCTGCTGTCTGTGTCATTAATGTTAAACAAACAACAAAACACAGCTTTAACAAATATTCATCTATATTTAATTGATATGGTAAACACTGTAGTGTTATTTTACATTTAATTATTACATTTTCATACCTGAATACTACTGTTAGACTTTATTTAGTTTGTAATATTGTTATATTGTTTTTATTTGCATCTTGTTATTTGTGCGTTTGTTCTTATTTTATTGCTTATTTTATTACTGACTGTTCACTTGTCTTTAATAATGTTTGAACTTTAGTTATGCTAGTAAAAAAACAATATTCCATTTAAGTAATAAATGGAAAGCATTATTACCCCATTTATTTTTGTTTTTGCTGATTCGTAAAATGATCCGAACCGTGAGTCTGTTGCACCACTAGTTTAGTCCACTTTAGTTTAGTTAGACTAATTTGTTTAATTATATTTTATTATGTGAGAATATATGAATTAAGAATTAGTAAATCAAGTTGCATAAGTCTGTCATATTTTTAGTTGTTTTACAGTGTTTATTTTAATTAAGTTCCCATTGATTTAATTCACAATATTTTATTTTATTTTATTTTTTTATTCACATAAATTCAAAATAATTTCCTTTTGAGTATTTTAGTTTTTGCTTATTTATTCATTCATTAATTCATAATTCACATTGCTTATTTTATTTTATTTTAAATTTGTTTAGTTTTATTTTATGTAGCAAAATGCATAATCAAGTTGCATCCTCAGTCTGTCATATTTTATAGGTGTTTCTTTTAATTAAATTCCCATTGATTAAATTCACAATTTTTATTTTATTCACATAAATTTAAAATTGCATTCACAACAGATTTTTCACATTTTACATATCTTAAAATAACATACAGTGACATAACACATTGTTTTTTGTTTTTTACTCCAGGTCTCTCAAACAGGCCATGCCTTCCTGATTATTTTAGGATGAGCTGAAATATTAAATATTTACAGAAAGCTGACGTGCTTGAAAGTCCTGAAGTGTATGCGCTCATTAGGGTTTAAGGCATCAACGTCAAACTTTTCAAAATATTTCTCCTTTGCCCTCCTTGAATAAGAGTTTGGAAACTGCTTTTGGTTTCACAGACATCTGTCATGTTACAGCTGTCTGTTTGTCTGATTTTACAGTTATAGGAAGATAAGAGAGTGGACTTGAAGAAAGGACAGTTTTACTTTGGCAAATGAATTAGCAATGGAAAACCAGTTTTAGAAGCACAGCAGTTCCTAAATTTTTTTATAGGAAGGTTTGCAATTTCTCCAGTTGTGTGTGAATATGTTTTGTACATTGTGTTGATTTCCTTAACATGTACTATCTTTCAGATCAAAAGCAAGTGCCTGTTTGCTGCATACCGACCCACGTAACCGCTACCTCATCCGTCTGCCAGCCAAACTTCCTGGGATGCACTACAGCGCTGATGAACAGTGCCAGATTTTATTCGGCACAAATGCAACTTTCTGCACTGATATGGAGGTGTGTGTCTGTCAGCTGGAAATGCACTGATATCATACTGCGCTCATGTACTACATGTTTCTGTACCGTAAACAGACATAATGCAGCATACATACACAAAAATAAATATCAGCAGTAGAAAAAAATCTCAGTAGGTTGTAGATATTGCAAGCAACCAAATCTTTTTGACCTAAACAAGCTCATATATGTATGCCTGTAAGCCTGTTTTCACCACGCAAAAAAAGTTAATAGCATTTTTTACAATTGCAATTGCAAGTTTATATCTCGCAATTGCACATTATAAACTCATAATTGAGTTTACCTCATGCAATTCTGACTTTTTTTGCACTAAATAAATAAAAGATAGAAAAGGTGACATATTTTTTATCACACTTTTTTCTCGCAATTGCGAGTTTATATCTTACTATTCTGATTTTTCTTCCCAGAAATGCGAGTTTATGTCTCAGTATTGTGAGAAACTCAGAATTGACATAAAAAAATCTGAATTGTAAAATAAAATGTCTATTTTTTTATTCCGTGGTGGCTTCAAATATGCTTCTATATATACAGATGTGGCCAAAAGTGATGTCTGGAGGTGATATATGTTTTAAATGACCCTACAAGTTTGATTAAACCATCAAAATATGAGTAAATATTTTATATTTTTTAAAAAGGGTTTTAAATATGAGGGAATAACAAAACACTAAACTTGGTTAATGTATTTACTTGGCAAAATTATTTGTCAAAAAAGGCAAACTACAGTTACAGGTTTTATTTTACTATGCAAAACAATGCATATAAAAACAAAAAGCATACTACAATATAGTCAGCTATTAATATTTCTTTGATTCTTGTTTTTGCATGTGTTCATAATTTCTTTTTCATGAATTATGTCTGTACAATTTGGCATGTTTTATCATAAATAAAACAATTGACTCCAAGTGCAACTATGCAATATGCTTACAAAATTCTTAACAAATTTGTCAAATGTCCTAGGCCCGACATCACTTTTAGCCACTAATGTATGTTACAGAATCACGTTACAGTTACTTTTTTTTTGGCTTGACCCTGCGATCATTCCCATATGTAGCTAGTGGTAATATAAAATTATCCCGGCTACATTTGTAGCAGGTGATAACATAAAAGGGTTTCCGTACATAATCATAAATCATGTTTATCCACACAAAGCCTCCTACTAGAGCTCTGGAAGGAAGTTTCAGTTCTGAAATTGCCATAGTGAAAACATCAGAGCGGATGGCAGGTGTTGGCGTATCAGTCTTGATCTGATCCGTTCAAAGTCAGTTCATGCTTTCCTGAGCATGTAATCATCTGCTGTAACCAATCAGATCGTCGCTTCAAACATTTCCACTTGCTGCCCGTCCATCATTACTGTTTACCATCTACACCGTGTGAAGTTATACAGCAGATATATAACATAAAACATGCATGAAGATGATGAATAGTGAAAAGCAGAGAGGAATTGATTGATAAAAGAGACATCTAAAACAAAGTATAAATAAGGCACTTTAATGGCCATCCTGCCACCTTTGAAATGTTTCTCACTGTGAGATTGGAAAATGTGATTGAGTGTGTGAGGTAAAGGAGCGTGCCAGGCTAAAGTAAAAATACGAACTTGTCAGACTGACATAGAAAATACTGTCCAGCTCAAGGGCTGTTGGGTAATAAAGTCTCTTTGTTTGAGGAAAGGACATGTGCGAGCATTAATTGTATATTGAAATGTATAAATGGAGTTTACACGTTGCATAAAAACATGAAATAAATACATTTATTTATAAAATAAATTAAAATGTATAAATTGAAAAACAAAATACATTATAAACTAAATTAACATTTATAAATTGATATGTGTTTTTCATTTAGATGATGCATGAATAGTTAGATTAACTAATTGATTAAAAAAGATATTCATCATCAATCAATATCATAAAAAAACTCATGTTTCAATTAATGGTGGATTCATCTGAAACCTTTCTTTTGATGCATTTCATTTGGTTTTCATTTTGATAAAAAAATAATAATAAAATAAAACATTCATTTCAAATAAAAATCAAACAAAAAAACAGCAATTTATTAAAGGCTTTTTAAATTAATATGGTGCTGTCCACATGAGTCTAAACTGTGTCTGTTTCAGCACCTGATGTGTGCGGGTCTCTGGTGTTTGGTGGAGGGAGACACGTCTTGTAAGACCAAACTAGATCCACCGCTGGACGGCACAGAATGTGGAGCCGACAAGGTAACCTATTTATCTTTAATATTATTAAAATGGACATTATTAAAATTATGTACTTTTAAGCTAAAAACAGCCAATACTATGAGCAAAAACAGCTGTGCAGCAGGTCAAAAATGTCAGACTGGAGGTGCAACAAACGCTAGACAGTTTCATTTATTATAATGAGAGAAATGTACAGGGTGATAGATGACCACTTGTATTCCAGTATGCAAATGTCATTGATGCTGGTTACATTTTAAACAGCCATCTATCAATGTTCACTACCGTTCAAAAGTTTTTTTTTTTTTTTTTGTTAAAATTAATAAGTTAATACATTTATACAACAAGGATGCATTAAATTGATCAAAAGTCACAGTAAAGACATTTATAATGTTACAAAAAATTCCTTTGTGTGTTTGGGTGCTTTTAACTTTCATTTCATCAAAGAATCCTGTTCCACAGTTTCCACAAAAAATATGAAGTTTTTAACATTGATAATAATAATTTTTTTTTTTTTATTATTAGAATGATTTCTGAAAGATTATGTGACACTGAAGACTGGAGTAATGATGCTGAAAATTCAGCTTTGCATCACAGGAATAAATTACATTTTAAAATATATTCAAATACAAAATTAGTTACTTCAAACTGTAATAATATTTCACAATATTACTGTTTTTACTGTATTTTTAATCAAACAAAGGAAGCTGTGGTGAGCATACGAGACTTATTTCTAAAAAAAAAAAAAAAAGAAAACAACAACTTAAAGATCCCAGCCTTTCAAACAGTATTGTAAATCAAAGGGAGATTTTCTTCTTGAATTTTTTAAAACATAAAATTCATCATTGCATTAGTGTATGAAATGTGGTTAGATAGAAAATGTTCTCATTTAACTGTAACTGTAACTGTATTAACGTGTATGTGTGTGTGTGTGTCAGTGGTGCAGGGCCGGTGAGTGTGTCAGTAAGACGCCCATCCCACAGCATGTGGATGGAGACTGGAGTCCATGGAGCACATGGAGCATGTGCAGCCGAACATGTGGCACAGGAGCGCGCTTCAGACAGAGGAAATGTGACAACCCCCCGTAAGCCTTTACATCACTCTCGTTCTCTCTCTAGGTCTTGCACGACTACTAATTTTTACTAGTCGACCAGACGTTCAGGAAAGTAGTCAGCAGGTCTGTGTGTACTTGATGTAAATAACTCATCATTCACCATCCAGCTTTAGCGGATATACCCAGATATATTTCCAGATATACAGTAGGTGCCAAAAGTGATGTCCTGAGGGCATATTTGTTTTTATTACCCTACAATTTCAATTAAACCATCAAAATATAAGGAAAATATTTTGTATTTTTAAAATATTTTAAATAAAAGGGAAGAAAAAAAACACTAAACTTGGTTATTTATCTGAGAATTTTATTTTTTATAGAAAAAAGCATAGAAAAAAAAAAGCTTAGAAAACCAAAAAGCTTCCAGAAAAGCATACATTGACTATGACATAATCAGTTATTAATATTTTGTTGGTTAAAGGGTGAAGATGTACATTTTCCTAGGCCAGACATCACTTTTAGCCACTACTGTTTGTGTCTGTTGCTGTTTACTATACAAAACTAACTAGTCGTGCAAAACTATTGTGAACAAACAGGCTGTAATCTAATCTTGCTCCGGTCTGGTGATGATTTAACTCCTTGCAAACGCATTCACTATCTAAATCCACAATGCACCACAATAATCCTGTTTTTGTTTTGGCACAAACAAGCTTTCCTCTCAGTCTTCCTCCTTCATGTAATGATGCCGTTTCTCTCCGAGTGTCATTTCTCAATGTCTGACAGCTCGCCAGAGAGCTTGTTATAGAGTTTTTGTGTGTGTCTATGTGTGTGTGTGTTTAAAACATGATGTAATAATTCAAAGTTCTCCAGTTATTTCCAGCGCAGAACAGCATGCAATTTGTGAACGATGGTCCAAGACGAGCGTTTTTGTTTTGGACGCTTGTAACGTCTCGTGCTGTGTTTGTGAGGTAATCGCTCTTTTGTGCATATGTCCACGTTGGATCGTAAAACACTTGGAGCTGCATCAAGCAAACCGAAAAGAATCAAGGAAGAAAAATAAGGCTGACTTGCAAGTCACGTTCTGTTTTTAAGTAGCAGAAAAGGAGAAAGAAGAGTGTGTGGAAGAAACTAGATTTGAAAGAAGCAGCAGTTCTTGCAAGAATAATGTTAAAGTTTTAAGTCAATTTAGTTGTAGGTTTTGTGTTGTGTGCAAGACCAATCTTTATTTTGATTGTAGATTGATGCTAGAAAGAAGACCAATTACAATTTAATATGCAAATATTCTGATTAGATCAACACTGTGTTATGGTTTTGTTTAGTTCTATGGACTCTTATTTTGATATGCTGTTCTGTTTCCCTTAGTTTCTGTTTCCTTGCTCTGTTTAGTTTTGGTTTCCTTGGTTTCTGATCATTACCCTGTTAGTTTCTGTGGTTACTTATAATTATCAGCTTTGGCTTATTTAGTTCATTGTTATCTCCAACTTATATACTCCTTGTTCAGTTCAGTCCTTTGTAGGTTATTGTCTTTTTGTAATGTGTTCATCTCCTGCCTATCCTCCTACATTTATTATTAAAGGGTTAAATTTCAATTTATGTCATTAATTACTCACCCTCATGTTGTTCCACACCCGTAAGACCTTTGTTCGTCTTCAGAACACAAATTAAGATATTTTGATGAAATGCGAGAGGTCTTTTTGTCCTCTATTGAAAGCAACGAAATTACCACATTCAAGGTCTAGAAAAGTAGTAAAAAGTTTGTCAATGTCAATGTGACTGCAGTGGTTCAACCTTAATATTATGAAGTGACAAGAATACATTTTGTGTGCAAAAACATAACAAAAATAATGACTTTATTCAACAAATTCATCTCTCCCCTGTCATTTTACTAAGCTATTTACATTGCAGAGCTTTCATGTTTACGTCCGAACGGCGGCTTCGTTGCTTTCAATAGAGAATAGAAAAAGCTCTCGGATTTCATCAAAATACCTTAATTTGTCTTCCGAAGATGAACGAAGGTCTTACGGGTGTGGATGACATAAGGGTGAGTAATTAATAACAGAATTTAAATTTTTGGGTGAACTAACCCTTTAAAGTCAATTTTGAATATTCCTATGTTGTGCATGTTGCCTACTGCACTAACATGTTAAAGAATAACCGACCCTTAAAATGAGTAAAAGGAAGAAAAAACATGGACCAGCATTGCGTATCCTCCTCCTTGAGCAGAGGCCTTTGGTGGAGTACTTGGGTGCTCCTGCACAATGATTCCCATCTCCCCATCTGTGACAGCCACAGAATCCATCCCAGAGCCAGAGCTGGCTAACATCAGAGTCCCGGAGTCTACACACACTATTCAGCCCATCCCAGAGCCAGGAGTGGACCTCTGCTTTATAGATTTGTGGTCTGTGGTTCCAGTTCCCTCCCGAGTCCTCACCCTTGAATCTTTGCATTTTTCGCCAGTCCCATCCGGAAATCTGCTCCTTCCGACATTCCTGCCTGACTTCTTGGTTGCATCTCCTCCTCTGGTTACGACTAGTCCCCTGGATCTGTCGGCTCTGCTGGTGTTGTTCTGCATCTCGGCTCTGCCCCCACCATTAGCTCCGTGCATCTTTTCAGCTCCACCTCGGGCTTCCCCTCCACCAGCTTGGTGTGAGGCTGAGTCATCCGGGCTCCCTCGTCCCTCCTGATCAACCTTGGTTGGTTGTCGCTCAGCTTCCGCCACGGACTTCCGCGACTCTGGCTGCGCCTTGACCCTCTACCCCTTTGGCTCCGCCGGGCTCCTCCCTTCCTCCGGTTTTCCCATCGCCCTTGCTTGCTCCATTGTTGCCCTAGCCAGCCTAGTCCCCGTCTCCGCCTTGGTCCTAAGAGCAAGCAGCTCCGCCTTGGGCTTCTGGGCTGTGGATGTTGCCCTGGGCCCTCGGCCTGTCTGCTTTACACGTTCCTCAAGGCACCCTGGTTCCGCCTCCGTCGATCGGTCCCTCGGTTCCGCCCAGCCCTTCAGCCAAAGGTCCACCCCGTCTCCTCCCACCGTTAGCTCCACCATGGTGTCTCTCGCTGCCTCCTGCTCCTGGTCCTTGTCCATCACCAGCTCTGCACCTTCCTCCAGAGCCCCCTCCTTCCCTCCACCCTTGAACTATCTGTTACGGCATGAGAACATGCCTTCTGGGAGGGGGGAGTACTGTTATGTTTAGTTCTATGGACTCTTATTTTGATATACTGTTCTGTTTCCCTTAGTTCTTGTTTCCCAGCTCTGTTTAATGACATAATCGTACAAAAGATTGACAGTAAAGACATAATCTAACAAAATATTTCAATTTGAAATAAATGCTGTTCTTTTGAACTTTCTAAAAAAATTATCATGGTTTCCACAAAAATATCTATAAGATAAGCAGCACATCTGTTTTCAACATTGACAATAATAAGAAATGTTTCTTGAGCAGCAAATCAGCATATTAGAATGATTTCTGAAGGATCATGTGACACTGAAGACTGGAGTAATGATGCTGAAAATTCAACTTTGATCACAGGAATAAATTAGATTATAAAATATATTCAAATAGAAAGCGGTAATTCAGAATGTAGTGTTGATGAAATAAATGCAGCATTATTGAGCATAAGAGTCTTTCAAAAACAAACAAAAATCGCATCGACCCCAAACTTTTGAATGATGTGTAAATGGTCTGTTCATAAAGCGCCTGGGGCAGAATTAAATGTAGAAGTTTAATCATTCAGGTTTAAAGCTTTAAAACAAAGTCTAACTAGAAAGAGAGATATCTGTACAGTTCTGCCTGGCTAACTCATTAAAATGAGAGGCAGGTTGAGAAATAAGACGTTTAGAGAGACTCACAGAGAAAATGAGACAGATTGAATGATGGAACATGATGGAGACTGTGAGAGTGTGAGGAGACATGTTACTGAACAGGTTTTAGACTGTTATGTTGTCAGATGTCATCATTAAAGCCAGTGAAACATGCTGTAATGAAGGCTTATGGGTCCTCAAGATCGACAAGTTCAAGGAAAAACCTTACTTCAGTCATTTTTAGACTTAGCTCTGTTATGGAGTGACCGCCTCTCCTCATATCACTTCTTCTCAATCATCGCCTTACAGATAGGATAATAATCTTTATATTATGTCTTTTTAGGTTAAAATTCATGTTTAGGTCATAGAACAGTATGTATAACTGTATTTCTTGTGGTGCTGGTTCTGCAGGCCCAGTCCAAGAGGGAAGTACTGTCAGAAGGCCAGCGTGGAGCACAAAGTGTGCGAGGGGCCGCCTTGTTCAAAGGGTCTGCCCACGTTTAGAGACCAGCAGTGTAAGTCTCATGACCGCCAGGCTAGTAAGAAGAAAAACCAGATGTGGTCAGCTGTGATCGACGATGGTAAGACTAAAAATGTACCTATAGTATATTATTTATCCATGTAATTATAATCAATATACAGTCCTGAAGTCTAAGACCACAACAATACCTAGATGTTCCTTGAGAGGTCTCTTGCCTCTGTATCTCTTTGTTCTGTACTATACTATCCTCTTTTTATGGTAGAAATGCACATATACAGTAGTTACATATACATTTACATTAATTCACTTAGCATATATACATTTTTGGTTTGTTTATAGAGATCTCAGCACCAGGAGATCAGAGCACTTTAGTTTCAGTGCGAGAAAGTGACCAATCTGTCTGATCTCGATTAAAAACAGCACTTATGTAATTTCACACTGTGAGCTCTTGTCAAGGACACGTTCACTTGATTACCAGGCAGCTTATGAGCAACAGGGTGAATGTTATGCCCTGTTAGAGTCCAAATTCATTTCTGAATGTCTTTGACCCATTCTTCTTGTTGTCACTCCTAATCATCCTAACAGTCCTGTCATCTTTTCAGCTTGTTTATTTTTTAATGTGTCAGAAATGACACTAAATAGCCTAAGCTTGATTCAAGGCTGAATCATGCAAACTTGTTTCACCCATATTTGTTTTGGTATGCTTGATCAGGCACTGATTTAATTGTCTGTCCAAGGGTGGAATTTTTACAGCTGTCCACCAAATGTCAGATTTTTCTCCATCCATCCATCCATCCATCCATCCATCCATCCATCCATCCATCCATCCATCCATCCATCCATCCATCCATCCATCCATCCATCCATCCATCCATCCATCCATCCATCCAGAGATGTTGCCTTGGTTATATGAAATAAAATGTTACTAACTGAAATATAATATGTTTAAATTGAAGTACTAAAACTAAAATAAATATTTAAAAAATATCTATCTATCTATCTATCTATCTATCTATCTGTAAAAGTTGTTCAATACGAGAGATAGATAGATAGACAGACCCCAGCAAACATCCTCCTGCGCACCTGAAATGCCTCCACTCAATGACGAAAGGAATAAAACAGCAGCACTCAAAGCGCTTTCTCTATTTTCTCTCACACTGGTACAAACACAGGCTCTCCAAACTCTGATCACTCAAGGGTCACTTACAGACATTCACTCTATCAGTACAAGCCCTGGAACTTTCATCTTCTACAGACTAAAGGAGCACGAGGCAGCTATTAAATCACAACATGTCAATCAGAAACAGGCTTGTGATCTTCTTAAGTAGACTCCTCAGAACATATGCACCAAATAATATTGTGAGTGCACTTCATGTGTTCTAGTTGAAAATACAAAAGCGTATTCCTCCTTCAGCTTCGAAGCTCAATTTACTGTCAGAGCGGATCCAATAAAACTCATTCATAAGGAAATTTGTGAATAAACCCCCACATTAAATATGATGCATGTACATGCAAGGCATATTTATAGATATGTATGTGTGTATGCTTTTATTTCCCAGAAAAGCCGTGCGCTCTATACTGTACTCCCATTGGCAGTGATGCACCGGTACTAGTGGCCGAACGTGTGCAGGACGGGACGCCATGTGGACCTTATGAGAGCGACCTGTGTGTGAGCGGAAAATGTCAGGTGTGTATTCACGAGACTTTTAAAGTCTTTTATGCTCACCAAGGTTGCATTTATTAAAAAATACAGTAAAAACAGTAATATTGTCAAATATTAGTGCAATTTAAAATAAATATTTTCTTTTTTAATAAAATATAATTTATTCCCATGATGGCAAAGCTGAATTTTCAGCATCATTACTCCAGTCTTCAGTGTCACATGATCCTTCAGAAATCATTCTGATATGCTGATTTTTGCTCAAGAAACATTTCTTACTATTATCAATGTTGAAAATAGTTATGCTGCATCATATTTTTATGTAGAAACAAGATTTTTTGATGAATAGAGTTCAAAAGAACATTTATTTGAAATATAAATCTTTGGTAACATTATAAATGTGTTTACTGTCACTTTTCATTTCAAATCACTTTAAAGGGTTAGTTCACCCAAAAATTTAAATTCTGTCATTAAGTACTCTCCCTCATGTCGTCCCACACCCATAAGACCTTCATTCATCATTGGAAGACAAATTAAGATATTTTTGACAAAATCCGATGGCTCAGTGAGGCCTCTATTGACAGCAAGTTAATTTACACTTTCAAACACCCAGAAAGGTACTAAAGTTATTTTTAAAACAATTCATGTGACTACAGTGGTTCAACCTTAATGTTATGAAGCGACAAGAATACTTCTTGTGCACCAAAAAACCAAAATAATGACTTTATTCAACAATTTCTAGTGATGGCCGATTTCAAAACACTGCTTCATGAAGCTTCGAAGCTTTACGAATCTTTTGTTTCGAATTAGTGGTTCGGAGCGTGTATCAAACTGCCAAAGCCACCTGAACCATTGAAATTTCGAAACACTTATGATGTAACAAAGCCTCGTTTATTGAAATCACATGACTCCGAACCACTGATTCAGGACATCAATTCTCATAACATTAAGGTTGAACCACTGTACTCACATGAACTGTTTTAAATATGTCTTTAGTAGCTTTCTGGGTGTTTGAAAGTGTAAATTAACTTGCTGTCAATAGAGGCCTCACTGAGCCATCGGATTTTATCAAAAATATCTTAATTTTGTGTTCCGAAGATGAACAAAGGTCTTACGGGTGTGGAACGACATAAAGGTGAGTAATTAATGTCAGAATTTTCCATTTTTGGGTGAACTAACCCTTTAATGTGTCATGTACTGCTGTGTTCCAATTTGCATATCCGTCCTAAATAGTATTTGAAATTAGAATTAGTGTGTCCAACATTGTTATATGTTGAAATGAGTATTCCAAAAGAATATGGTCTTTTTCTGGTTAGAATCCCAAGTGCAGATCCATACACAGTCTAACACCGCGTCTACAGTTGCTCTTGTTTTTGCATTCAAAACTTGGATATGAGGAGATTGATATGATGAGGGATTTTTGCATAAGATAGACAGTTATTGAATTTGGTGATCAGAGCTTTACTTCCTTTTCACTAAAACAGTTTGAAAGATCTATTGATTGAATAAAGATGAGGGTGAGATCATACCTCACCAGTTCATTTTCTGCATCAATCCTATTCTACAGTGATTTACAGTAAAACATTGCATTAGAATCTTTGATTAAGTTTGATGTCATTTAATTGTAAAAACATTTTGTCAAGAGAAAAGAATGAATGAGTTGGGCGGAGAAAGTTGTGCAGACAATAAAAGACACATAGTTTAGTCGCCCAGCTTAGTTACGACCGCTGTTTCTACAGTCAACCACAGTTTTGCTCAATGGCCACTAGTAAGAGCACAAAAATGAAAGGAGGTCACAGTCTCCAAGCCGCCTCCACTAATAGAAAGCAGGACTGAAAAGAAAAAAAGAAAAAACAGGTCAAAGTGTCTGGAAGTGATTTTACTGCGTGCACTGTAACAAACGTACACACGTGTGGTTACTGTAAGTGAGTGAAGGGATTCATCAGGCCTGAACATTGACTACATCCCTTCATGCTATAATATAAACAACGCTTGGCCTGAGCAGATTCAGGGTCAGTTCCTGTCCTGGTTTGTGCTGACCACAATCCCAGAACTGCTGTTTTGGGGATAGTGCTCATATTCACGGTCTGAATGTAGCTCTTGTGTCAGAAACATCTAGAGGGAGTGAACAGATGATCAGCGCCAGGAACCTCTGGTGAAAATGTGATTTCAGTGACCTTTTCCTATTTGTTTATTCGATTCTACTTCGTTCAGACTATTAAGGGAGCCTATTAAGAACAAAATCACTAACAGAGATGACATGAATTTCATGAAAGCAGGACATTACTTACACACACACACACACACACACACACACACACACACACAAAGATTCTTTCAGCGCATTTAATGTAATACCTTATTTTCTTATTGTTGTCAAAAGTTGTTTTTCTGGTGTATACTGATTTATAGTGTGTCTTAACCAGAAAAGATTCCAGTTTGTCCACACTAAAATTGGATGCAATCGATCATAAAGTACAACCAATCAGAACGGTTCTCACTGTTTGCACGCTATGTCATTCCTGAAGTGAAATGAAGAATGATTTCCTGTGAATCCAGATAATACAGCAGTTAAACCAGCGGTGATTGCCACAGAAAATTTACTAATGACATTTTTAGCAGGAAATTACTTTAGGTTTTTGAAATTATTCGTTAAAGATTGACATGATATGTTGGTGCTTTTACTTTCAGGCATGGTTTTGTTGCGTTTGAAGATATCCAACCATTTGAGCTATTATATTTTTATGGTACTTGATGTTGTGCCAAAGAAATCAAAAGTATATTGTGGCTCAACACTGATGTGTTAACACTAGGCAACAACTAGCTTTGCTTGATATTTTAGCACAATGAATGGACTTACTGAATGGAGAAAGAAAATGAGTGATATTTTGACCCTTTGTAAACTGTTTTCTTTCTTGTAGAGCTCAATTTTTTTTAAAGAAGCTTCTTTTCATACAATGACACTTGATAGTGACCACGTCAATCAAGCTCCAAAACGACATCATAAGTAGAGCATCTTTGATTCCAGGTGCTATTTATGCTATTTATTTTCTTAAAAAGGACCTATTATGCCCTATTACATCTTGATTTTGTTTTTAGGGTCTACTAGAATAGGTCTTCATGCTTGAATGTTCAAAAAACACCTTATTTTTCACATATTTCACATTGCAGCTCCTCTCTTCCCAGTCTGTCAGTAACGCACTGTTTAGTTCCTGTCTCTATACACCCCCTCCTTCTGAAAAGAGCAATGTGCTCTGATTGGTCGGCTGGAACAGCGTGTTGTGATTGGTCAACTGCTTTGAGCGTGTTTCAGAAAATGGCATGCCCTTTATCATAACCCTGAGTTTCAACACACTACTAATGCAACTCAACCAGGCCTCGCCCCTTTTTCTTCATACGCCTTGGGCGGGAATTATTTAAATGAGGAATATTGTGACGTATACATTCCCGGAAGAAAACTCAAGACTACAATGTAGGCGATTTTGAGGGAGTTCAGAAATGATCTTTTTTATGCTTTCCTCTTAATAAGATAAAAACAAGAGGCCATTCATGAGTCAGTAATTTACATTTTTGTAACTCATGAATCATGACATAAAAGTTGATTTATTATTCTTTCCCTCTGCCTCCTTCAGAAAATCGGCTGTGATGGCATCATCGGTTCATCTGCAAAAGAAGATCGATGCGGCGTCTGCAACGGTGATGGTAAATCCTGTAGGATCATCAAAGGAGACTTCAACCACTCCAAAGGGATGGGTGAGTCAGACGAGAATCATAGAATCATTTGTGTTCGTCTGACATTAAAAACAAACTTAAAGCAGCTCTCAGTCTCGCTGTAGTGCATCATCAGGCCTGCTGGTGCTCAACACAACGGGTCTTGTAGACTAAATTATACAAGAGGCTCAGCCTCTCTTGCCTCCTCTGACGGACCAACATTGCAGTTTCTGTGTAGTTGTCTTTAGTTTAGAGTAGTGAATGTGGGCAAATTGAAATTAAAAGGTTAGTTCATCCAGAAATGAAAATTCTGTCATTAATTACTCACCCTCATGTCGTTCCACACCCGTAAGACTTTTGCTCATCTTCGGAACACAAATGAAGATCTTTTTGATGAAATCTTAGAGATTTCCCTCCATAGACAGCTACACAACTGACACTTTGATGCTTCAAACAGTTCATAAAGGGATTGTAAAACTAATCCATATGAATTGAGTGGTTTAGTCCAAATTTTCTGAAGAGACTCGATCGATTTATATGATGAACAGATTGAATTTAGGCTTTTATTCACATATAAACATTGATCAGCAAACATACACAGAAGCTCAAACAAACCTGCTTGACGCGTGAGAACAAACCTCTTGCAATCTCAATGATTCTTGCAGAAGCTCAAACGTGCTGCGTAACACATAAGAATGAACCTCATTGGTTCTTGCTGAAGCTCAAACGTTGAGTACACCCCTCACATTTTTGTAAATATTTTATTATATCTCTTCATGTGACAACACTGAAGAAATGACACTTTGCTTCAATTTAAAATAGTGAGTGTACAGCTTGTATAACAGTGTAAATTTGCTGTCCCTTCAAAATAACTCAACATACAGCCATTAATGTCTGAACCGCTGGCCAAGAATGTGAGTACACCCCTAAGTGAAAATGTACAAATTGAGCCCAAAGTGTCAATATTTTGTGTGGCCACCATTATTTTCCAGCACTGCCTTAACCCTCTTGGGCATGGAGCTTCACAGGTTGCCACTTGAGTCCTCTTCCATATGACATCATGGAGCTGGTGGATGTTAGAGACCTTGCGCTCCTCCACCTTCCATTTGAGGATGCCCCACAGATGCTCAATAGGGTTTAGGTACCCTCAGCTTCTTTAGCAAGGCAGTGGTCATCTTGGAGGTGTGTTTGGGGTTGTTATCGTGTTGGAATACTGCCCAGTCTCCGAAGGGAGGGGATCATGCTCTGCTCATTCATGGTTCCCTCAATGAACTGTAGCTCTCCAGTGCCGGCAGCACTCATGCAGCCCCAGACCATGACACTCCCACCACCATGCTTGACTGTATCCTCTGGATATGACGTTGAGCACTTGCACTCGATTTCTTTGGTCGACCATGGCGAGGCCTGTTCTGAGTGGAACCTGTCCTGTTAAACCGCTGTATGGTCTTGGCCACCGTGATGCAGCCAGTTTCAGGGTCTTGGCAATCTTCTTATAGCCTATGCCATCTTTATGTAGAGCAACAATTCTTTTTTTCAGATCCTCAGAGGGTTCTTTGCCATGAGGTGCCATTTTGAACTTCCAGTGACCAGTATGAGAGAGCAATAACACCAAATTTAACACACCTGCTCCCCATTCACACCTGAGACCTTGTAACACTAACAAGTCACATGACACCAGGGAGAGAAAATGGCTAATTGGGCCCAATTTGGACATTTTCACTTAGGGGTGTACTCACTTTTGTGGCCAGCGGTTCAGACATTAATGGCTGTGTGTTGAGTTATTTTGAGGGGACAGCAAATTTACACTGTTATACAAGCTGTACACTCACTACTTTACATTGTAGTGTCTAGGGGTGTGCATTGGCACTGCCCTCACGATTCGATTCGATTACGATTCACCAGGTAACGATTCGATTCAATTCGATTCTACGATGCATTGCGATGCATCAAAATTCTACTGCACACAAGGAAAATTTTTCATCAGTCATGAGGCAATACAAGCAGATATTAAACAACAGATTTTATTGCCTGCTATGTGTCTCCTGTATCTTTGACATAAAAGTTATTAAATTAAATAAAATGTAATTAAATAAAATGTAATTAAATAAAATGTAATTAAATAAAATGTAATTAAATCAAATGAAATGGTACAGGGTACTAGATAGGGCATTTTCAAACCTGAAAAAGGAAACAATCAAAATCTCTGCTTTCAGTGCTTTTTTTTTTTTTTTTTTTTTTACACACAGTAAAATAGCAGCACTAAGACAGGGCACTTCCTGAAGTCCTGTGCAAATATTAAAATAATAAGTAACACTATTTTAACAACAACCACCCAGGAATAAAAATATTCAGTGCAACAACACACAGTAACCACTTATTACTGTGAAACTTTTTTCAAGTAGTAAAGTAAAGTGCAAACTATTCTCAACAAAACAGCAGCTTAGCAGCTTTAAGACAATGACAATTATATGCCTGCCCTGATCCTACCATCACATCAGCTGCATACAATAAAATATTAAGATGTGAAATACAGTATTGTAAACCAAAAATAAAGTGTGTAGGCTTAGCCTACTACCAAATTTGTGCAAACAAGCAACTTCTTCCGTCCAACATCACCATCACCATCAACATCACCATCATCAACAATTCGTTTCAGAGTGAGGAAATGTATAGTTTAACCTAAGCCTACATCATAACTTCTCACTGTTTAGCATTTGGGAATTTCAAGGTTCTTGTGGAAAAACACAAGCTGATCGACATGGTCCGGTTTGAGAGAGCTTCTTTTTGCAGTGATATTGCCAACGTGCTTAATTTTAGTGTGGCAGATTTTACACACCGCGTAAAGGGGGTCGCACACCGGACGCGAAGCTCAGCGCCGCGCCACGTCTTTAAAATTCGAACGCATTGTTTTCTATGAGAGTACGCACACCGGCGGCGACATTCGGCGCCTGTCCGCGGCGCCCAGCAACGACTCAGGAAGTTGTTCAAAATCCTGCCGCGCCACAGAGCGCCATGTACATTGTTTTACATTAAATGTATATTCTATTTCTCTCAAATCGTCGTTAATGTACATAGTGATGTCACCCTGTGATGCAAGATACATCAGTTTCACATTCTTAGTTTAACAGCTTGAATAAAGTTTAAAAATGTATAATAAACGTAGCCTTTTCTTTCCTTTTGCTGTGTTGTGCCATTTTTCCATGTACACTAACCTCAGTGCGAAATATTAAAGCATAGAAATGTAACATTTCCCTGTTGACGTAAAACATTTCCATTGTGCAGCTCTTCAATCAGGAGTCGTTTCAAAATTGAGCTCGCACGTATATAATGTGCGCGGCAGGTGTGCGATACCTGTGAGTTGTCAGAGACGCGACGCTGTGCGGCGCCGAGCTTCGCGTCCGGTGTGCGACCCCCTTAAGACTTGTCTAGTTTCCCATTCACTTCATAAAATCCGAAATGTGCCCAGATGTCCGCTTTCCAAGCTTTGGGTGCGTTTTTAATAACCCGTCTATCGCGGTCATCTCCCTCCGCCTCAGCCATCTAGCTTGTTGTTGTTGTTGTTATTCCCCCGGAACCGGGAGTATTTGAAACTTCACAACTTTATTGTCCGCCAGAAAATAAACAGTGACATAATCGATTATGGCACTTTGCCGCATCGATGCTGAATCGTTCATGCCCCGCATCGCGATGCATCGCCGAATCGATTATTGTTGACACCCCTAGTAGTGTCATTTCTTCAGTGTTGTCACATGAAAATATATAATAAAATATTTACAAAAATGTGAGGAGTGTACTCACGTTTGTGAGATACTGTATGGATTCATTTTACGATCTCTGTCTTTTTGAAGCATCAAAGTGGTAGTTGCGTAGCTGAACTAAAAGATCTTCATTTGTGTTCTGAAGATGAACGAAGGTCTTAGGGGTGTGGAACGACATGAGGGTGAGTAATTAATGACAGAATTTTTTATTTTTGGGTGAACTAAACTGTTAACAAAGAACCGCAGCGATTATTCTCTTCCATTGACCATGTTGGTTTTGTGTCTCTCAGCCACTCATAGCCTTTGTAAGAAGGTTTCTACGTGTGTGATGTCGAAACCCAGAGCTGTTCTCAAGTGTTTCTCATGTAAGATGCATGGTTTGACGTGTGTGTGTTTGTGTGCTCAATCAGGTTGTTATGATGCAGACTATTCTATAGGATTAACACCCAAATGCTCTTGAATCATTATATAAAACACACCTTTATACTATGAGAATTGATGTCCTGGTTAATTTCAATACAACATACAGTACTGTTCAAAAGTTTGTGATCAGTACATTTTTTATGAAAGAAGATTATTTTCATTGTTGTTATTTTTAACTAAAACAAAATCTATTAAAAGTATTTTTTTAATTGAAATAAATCTTAAAGTGTTAGTTCACCAAAAAAATACAATTCTGACCTCCCTATAGACAGCTACGTCATAACCAATTTCAAAGCCCATAAAAGGTAGTAAAGACATTGTTAAGGGTGCCCTAGAATTAAAAATTGAATTTACCTTGGCATAGTTGAATAACAAGAGTTCAGTACATGGAAAGACATACAGTGAGTCTCAAACACCATTGTTTCCTCCTTCTTATATAAATCTAATTTGTTTAAAAGACCTCCGAAGAACAGGTGAATCTCAACATAACACCGACTGTTACGTAACAGTCGGGATCATTAATATGTACGCCCCCAATATTTGCATATGCCAGCCCATGTTCAAGGCATTACACAAGGGCAGGACGTCTGGATGTGCACAGCTGAATCATCAGACTAGGTAAGCAAGCAAGGACAATAGCCAAAAATGGCAGATGGACCAATAATAACTGACATGATCCATGATATCATGATATTTTTAGTGATATTTGTAAATCGTCTTTCTAAATGTTTCATCGGAGACAAGACTGTCGCTATTTTCATTTTTTAAACACTTGCAGTCTGTATAATTCATAAACAACTTAATTCTTTATAAATCTCTCCAACAGTGTGTAATGTTAGCATTAGCCCTGTTAGCCACACATAGGCTACTATCAAACTCATTCAGAATCAAATGTAAACATCCAAATACTGTAAATACCATACTTACGCGATTAGACATGCTGCATGACGAACACTTTGTAAAGATCCATTTTGAGGGTTATATTAGCTGTGTGAACTTTGTTTATGCTGTTTAAGGCAAGCGCAAGCTCGGGGGGCGGGAAGCACGAGGATTTAAAGGGGCCGCAGCCTGAATTGGTGCATATTTAATGATGCCCCAAAATAGGCAGTTAAAAAAAATGAATAAAAAAAAATCTATGGGGTATTTTGAGCTGAAACTTCACAGACACATTCAGGGGACGCCTTAGACTTATATTACATCTTTTGAAAACACGTTCTACGGCACCTTTAAAATAGTCTATGTGACTTTAAAATAGTCTCTGTGACTCTATGTGACTTCAGTGGTTCAACCTTAATGTTATGTATTGTTTTTTACCTAGCAGATAATAAAATTCAAAGTTTGTCAAGTCAAACTTCCCTTTTCTGTTTAATATAACATTTTTTTATTTAAATGACCTGCTCAAAGGTCTGTTTCTGTGAATGATTTGACATTCCAAATGAGGTTAAAACTTTTTGTCATTCCAAATTCTTTTGCTCTCCCTCATCAGCTAAGTAAGGACTCTTGCTCGCTCATGGGTTATCTGTTATTCACTGGATTCAGTCCGGATGACTCCAAGGTCACCACGTGCCTCCCAAAACTGCTTTAATGCCAAATGTCCCAATGGTCTCCAGCTGTTCTAGCTTCAGGCCATCATCATCCTGTTCACTGCTGAATGTGGGAATACGTATGTATGCCCAGCCCTACAGGGAACGAGTCAGGACAAAACTAAGGACTTTATACTTTGCCAGCAGAGCCAAATAAATAGACTTCTTTGTCTAAATCTGCTTGCACACAGCACAGTTCTTGCTGTCTAAGACACATTTTAGGGACTAAATCAGAAGTCTTGTTTTTTAGCATTCCCATCATATTATGATCATAGTTCACAGTGCACAAATTCCCTCTTTTCACAAAGGCTTTCTTGGCTTTGTGCATGTCAATGAGGATGTGACACGAATTGATGGAGTAAAATGGCCTGTCAGTGCAATCAGTCTTGACTAGAGTTTTAGCTAATGTGTGCATCGTACAGACATGAGAGACAGTTGCCCCTGATTTCACAGACAAGGCTTAAGCTAGTCCTAGACTAAAATGCATGTTTGAGCTGTTTCAACTGAAAGCAACTTGTACTGACATATCTTACAATATGCCAGTGTTATTGTTTTGTCTCAAGATGCACACCAGTAATGTTTTTTTCTAGGGTACATTTATAAAAGCTACTTAAATACCCTAATTGAACTAAAGCCTAATCCTGGCTTAGTCTAAGACTTGTCTGTGAAACCGGGCCTTGATGTTGTACAGTCTGCTTTGACTGAAGATCTCATGCAATCTGACAAGAAAAAAAAAAAAAAGGACAGAAAATGATCATACAGTTTCAGGCATTTCAGGAGACAAATTGACCAATTTCATTCATTGGCAAGAGCCACATAAAAAGAATTCTAATTTCATTGTTTTGGTCTTTTAAATAAGTTTTTAAATTAATCTTTGGGGCTTTGGAAACCAGTTCTCACTGTTTAAAGGTGTGTTTTAGTGGATATTCAAGAGCAGTCATGAGAGGATTTTACTCCTATAGAGAGATCTGACTTGGTCTTCTTCCACTTTCACATTTAACCACATGCTTAGCAGCCTTGCTATTGGAAATATTTTTCCCATCCATTTTTTCCAAATATACACTAATGTTCAAAAGTGACAGTAAAGACATTTATAATGTCACAAAATGTTTCTATTTCAAATGAATGCTGTTATTTTGAACTTTCTATTCATCAAAGAAAAGGTGGAAAAAAATCCTGAAAAAAAAATTCACGATTTCCACAAAAATGTGAAGCAGCACAACTGTTTTCAGCACTGAAAATAAAAAGAAATGTTTCTTTAATGGAATGATTTCTGAAGGATCATGTGACACTGAAGACTGGAGTAATGATGCTGAAAATTCAGCTTTGATCACAGGAATAATTTACACTTTAAATCATATATTTTATTTTTTAATTATTTGTAATTTGTAATAAAAGTTTACATTGTTTTGGCTTTTATTGTATTTTTGAGCAAATAAATGCAACCTTAATGAGCATAAGATACATTCAATGTTTATTAAGTTTATTAAAATAGAAATATATTTAATTTATCAAAAAAAAATTCAGACAGTGTAAGTTTGAGTTAGGAAACTGTTTCGATTGCATCATTCTTTATTGGAGAACAGTGTAATTGTTACTGATTTAATTTAAAAAGGAATGTGACTGACTTTTGGCTTCTGAAGAATCACAAGTAATCATAACTTTAGAGGTCATGATAAGTCTGTATTGAAACATTTACATTTAGCTTAATTGGCACAAATGTGTTTGAGTTTCTCTCAATGCCTCAATTGGTAAAATCATCTGAAAAGAAGCAGATGTTTAGTTTAACATTATGGTTAAAAATGAGGGGTTGGTAAGATTTTTTATGTTTATGAAATTATATGCTCACCAAGGCTGCATTTATTTGAATACAGTAAAAATCAGTGTTATCAGTATCAATAGTTATCAATGTTGAAATCTGTCATGAGACTGCTCCAAGACACGAAGTTTGAGGATCCAAGCGCAGTATTTATTGAAAGTATAATCCACAATCGAAGCCCAAAAACAGGCAAAAATCCAAACATATACCAGGTGAGGTAGGCCTATATGTTTGGTATATATGAATCCAGAAAAACAGCAACAGGGTCAAAACCAGGGAACAGATAATCAAAGGACCACTCAGGGCCTGTGTACACCTGGTCACTTCATGATCGGATAGCTTCTTCTCTGATCAGATAGCTATCCAAATGTGAAAAGATCAGGTCTAAATGCCTTCCGAAACACATTCGATCCGATCACTCAAATCACTTCAGGAGGTGGTCTGGGAGGCATTCCAGTCAAAACTGAACAGGTCTAAATGCATCTGGTTGTTGAAACCACATATTTAAATTTAACTCCTCCCAAAAATACTAAGAAATAAACACATAAGAGCGTGTTATAGGCTAAATAACATGTTATAGACAGATAAGACAGCGCTACTATATCACGCATAGCCACAGATGAGCAGCTGAGTATAATCAAATGTAAATGCAATCGTTTTTATAAATCAGATAGCTCTCCAATCAGAGAAAAAGCATGAAGTGACCAGCTGTAAACAGGCCCTCAGAAATGCAGTAGTGACACATACAAGACTTCACAATGAATGACAGAATGAACCAGGCTTATATAGGCAGGGACTGACAAGGTAATGAGAACCAGCTGAGAACAATCAGGGATTTTGAGACTGGGCAGTGAGTTCTGGGAAGTGTAGTTCGTGAGGGAATATCAAAGTCTGGGGTCGAGTGCCCTCTGGTGGCTATTAAAGGGCACTCCGCTGATGACCGTGACAAAAACAGTTGTGCTGCTTAAAGGGGCTCTATGTAGGAATGACACCCAGTGTTCAAAATAGGTACTGCAGTCCACTGACCCAGTTTGTTTATTGGTTTCCATGGTTGCAATACGTGGTGTTTTCCGCCAACTGGCAACCTGTGATGTCTAAATACTATTGGATAAACTGACAGCACACGGACCAAAACAAAGTCAGACATTCCGACACGGAACGCACATTTTCAAAGTAGAATATGTAACATTGTTTTTCTGAGAAACAAGTAGGTGAACTTAGCATGTTTATATGTATCTGCAGACATATCAGGGTATTTTTATGCTTTAAAATCTTACATAGAGCCCCTATCATATTTTTGTGTAAAGTGATGTTTTTTTCTTTTTTGTTTGTTTGTTTTTTCAGGATTATTTGATGTAAACAAAGCAAAAAAACATTTGTTTGATATAGAATCTTTTGTAGCAATATCAATTTAATGCATCCTTGCTCAATAAAAAGTATTAATTTATTAAAAATAATAATCCAAAACTTCAGAAAGGTAGTGTATGCCCAGTTGGCAGCATCAGACTCTCATTCGTATATAATGTGCAAAATTGTTGACTGTTGTTGAATACTTGCTGAGGCTTTGAAGGAGTAATTCACCCAGAAATGAAAATACTGGCATCATTTACTCACCCTTTATGTTGTTCCAATGTATGACTTTCTTTCTTTCTTTCTTTCTTTCTTTCTTTCTTTCTTTCTTTCTTTCTTTCTTTCTTTTAATACTGTAAAACCGAAAATTAGATGTCAGGCAGAATCCAAGAGCTTCTGTTGTCCATAAAATGAAAGTGGATGATGAAAGCTCCTTAAAATTTAAAAAATGTCATAAAAACACAAACAAGTAAAAAATATTCTCATCTTTGGGTGAACTGTTCCTTTTCAAAAACTATAGACATCACTGGTACAGTTATGTTTCCTGACAAATTTGACTCCGTCTTCCAGGAGAGACCAATAAACGTTCGGCAGAAAAGCTTTCCTACATCTGTATTCTCAACTTTCATTGTTTGAGATGAATTACTTTCTATAACAAAACCAAATATAAACTAAATCCTGAAAGTCCGACAGTTTTTTAAGATCCTCCAGATGTGGTGGCATGTGGATGAGTGTGTGTTTTTGATCTGGGTTTGGTGTGTTTTATGCTAATCTGGTGGTTTTGGGTGTTTAACAGGGGGTGGTGGTCTTTTTTGTGTGGAGTGATAACTGCATGTTTGTGATCATGCCAGGAGGAATATGATGAGTTTAAGGTTACGTTCACACTGTCAGTTTTTGGGATTGACAACTGCATTTACTTACAGATGTGAGTCTCGAAAAGCCCCATTCACACCGCAACTTAGTAGCACCTCGAATACTGTCTGTATGAATGTGAACAGGGAGTCAAACCCGTATTCTCTTACGAGTAACCATGATCATATTCACAAAAGAGACCAAAGTAATATCATAGATGGCGGCGTCCATAAAGCTGAAAAGTCTTATTACTTTTGACATGACAAGAGTCCAATTGAGCTGCATCAAATCTTCATTAACCGACAGCAGATTTTATATCTGGGTGGAGAGCGGATCATTTGAGTCGCTAATAAAATAATAATTAAATAATTAAAATAATAAAATAATACTCCAGTAAAAGTATTAAAAGATCAGTTCATTTCAGATTTAAAATTTCCTAATAATTTACTCACCCCCATGTCATCCAAGATGTTCATGTGTTTCTTTCTTCAGTCGAAAATAAATTAAGGGTTTTGAGGAAAACATTCCAGGATTTTTCATCATATAGTGGACTTCACCAGGGTACAACGAGTTGAAGGTCCAAATGTCAGTTTCAGTGCAGCTTCAAAGGGCTCTACACGATCCCAGATCAGGAATAAGGGTCTGATCTCGCAAAACGATCATTTTCTGAAAAAAAAAAAGAAATGTATATACTTTTTAACCACAAATCTTGCACTGCTCTGCGATGCACCACGCATTACGTAATCGCATTTGAAATGTCATGTATGACGTAAGGTAGGGCGAAAAACTAATTTTCTTCTCCTACTTCAAAATTGTCTGACATTGTTGTTTTACCTTTTTTTAAAGGGCGTTTGACTTAGTCTTTGCACATTCACTTTGTAGACACTGGATCGGTACTTCCACCTACGTCACACGTG
The DNA here is from genome assembly GCF_018812025.1 of Megalobrama amblycephala. Taxonomy (NCBI): domain Eukaryota; kingdom Metazoa; phylum Chordata; class Actinopteri; order Cypriniformes; family Xenocyprididae; genus Megalobrama; species Megalobrama amblycephala. The sequence continues at coordinate 10,253,824 of NC_063046.1, read as the reverse complement.
ACCTTTCCAACATGATTATATCATGCGTGATGCATTGCAGAGCAGTGCAAGATGAGCATTTGTGGTTAAAAAGTAAATACATTTATTTTATTATTTTTTTAGAAAATGACCGATCGTTTCAGTAGATAAGACCCTTATTCCTCGTCTGGGATCGTGTAGAGTTCTTTTGAAGCTGCACTGAAACTGTCATTTTGACCTTTAACCTGTTGGTAACTGTTGAAGTCCACTGTATGGAGAAAAATCCTGGAATGTTTTCCTCACAAACCTTAATTTCTTTTTGACTGAAGAAAGAAAGACATAAACATCTTGGATGACATTCGAAGATGCACCGGCATTAATTTGTGTTATTTTAACGTTATGTTTAGTTTTTACCTAAAGCCTACTCTGTTCAGAGGGTAGTATACAAATGTTAATATACAAATAATATACACACTCAACCTCTGAGGATCTCCTGTTCTTGCCTCATTTTTAGTCAGACTTGTGAATTCAGTGAATTGACCCTTCGCAAAGACCCGCCTTTGCAAAGTTACTGTTGCTTTGTCCGACAAGCCGTGGCGCTGTCACGCCACACAAAGTGAAAAATACATCACGGAGCAAAGAGGATACTGACAACATGTCGACAGACAAGACAAACCAGGTTACTTGTGATATAAGTTTAACTCCAACGAGGTTAATCTTCTAACTCATGACTGCTTTGTTGGACAAAATGGTGGAATCGGCGTTCTGATTGGTTAGATCGCTTGTCAATCAAACTCCCGGCGAAGGGTCAGTTGTTAACTGGAGACTTGCTCTGACTGGATCATTTGAATCAATAAGTTGTTGACTCAAGAACAGATCCAGTCGGATCAGTCTGATTCATGAATGAATCATTCTGTGCGATTTGCAAACCGATTTATTGAAAGTCTCGTTCACGAATCGGACACCGCTAGCACATCTGCACACAGCGCAGGTTTTCCAAGAATGCGGTTGTGAGTCCTGAAAATTTACATGCGAGAGTTCGGTTCTAGAATGCGGTTGTCACTACTATAAATAACTGAATTGTGTTTGAACGTAACCGTATTATTGACTCGACCGTATTCTGCAGTTGCGTGAACGTGGCCTAAAACAGGTTCAGTGCAAAGTGTGGGGCAGTAAATGAAAACAAAACTTTACAATAATCATTTTTAGACTATCATCCAAACTGCAGGTCAAATCATCCCAGTCAGGGTCAAACTAATCTCGCCCTGTTTCACAAAGACCCCTGTGACTGTGAGGACTTGCTGTCAAAGGTCTCTTCTTTAAATGAGCTGAACTGATGGCAATTACTCGTATACACATGAGCATCAGCCATTTGTGTGCCGTTATCTCCTCTCTTTCAGGGCCCTTTCCTTCTGCTCAGTGTAGTGATGTATCTAAGGATGTGGTTTAGCATAAGTTTCTGAATGTGGCCACAGTGTGTGTGTATAAACAGTACAGCAGATTTGTTTTATCATTACTGCCCAGACACTTTGTGTCACTCTGGTTTTTGGAAGGGGAATTGTGTGTGTGTACGTCAGAGGAAAATGCTCTGGTTCCAATCAGAGTTGACCAAAGCATCTGACACAGAACATAATGTACAGTATATGTGTATATATATATATATATATATATATATATATATATATATATAGAGAGAGAGAGAGAGAGAGAGGGTTAAATAAACTAAAGCCATACAAATTAAACTTAAAATAATAATGTTACTTAAAATATTTTTTTAACTTATTTTATTTCATCTGTTTATCTTGATTAAACTAACTTAATCAGTATTAGAACTTAAAAACACTTATTTAAAAGAAATGTAAAATAAAAATTTTATTAAATAACTAATTATGCTTTATAAGTTCACATAACAAAAATTATTCACCATTTGATTGAGATGATTTACGATTGAGACTTATTGTAATCATTGTGAATGGTCTGCTCTGATTGGCCAGGAAAATACACACATGACTTGGTTCAGACTCATATTTGCATACGTTTATAGAAATATGCACCTGTGCACCAGTGTGAAATCTCGCTCGCTCGTTTCATTTCCACTCTTGTTTCTCCCCTTATTTCTTTCTCTCCCAAAGGTTACATTGAGGCAGCTGTCATTCCAGTGGGAGCTCGACGAATCAAAGTTGTGGAAGACAAGCCATCCCATAGCTTTCTGGGTAATTACTCAACCTGTTGCCATAACAACTGGTCTTCCAAATGGCCACACAATAGATCTCAGAGAGACTGGACCAGCTCGATAATGGCTGTAGATAGGAACTACGCCAGGTGTTGTCTCTTATGCTACGTTATGACAAATGACGCTTCTCTGCTGACAAGCTGCATGTCACATTAGGATGAAACTCACAGTAAGGACGTATAACACGGATTCGCTTTATGCCGCTCGAAACCGGAGTGAGGGTTTTTGTGAGTGAATGTCCTAGAAAACATGTCTGGGTCATTTTTCATCCAAAAAAAGAAAAAGATTTTTTACAATGTGACATTAAGCACATTTATACACCAAATTCTAATTACTTTTACTATATTTTAGATAATAAAATTGTAATATATATGTATATTGATATATATTTTACTTTGCACTTTCTTATTATTTCTGCAATTCTGCAATACTCTTGCAGATTTTTATAGCATGAAATATAAATTAATAGTTTTAATATAAGATAATTATTAATTTAGTTTTTTTCCCACGTTACAGTAATAAGAATTGCATTTTTGTAAATGTAAAAATAATCATAATTATCTATTAACAGGCTTTAATTTTTTTCTTTTTTCTTTTTATTTTGGGGTGAAATATGCCAGACATGTTCTTAACTTTCGTGAGATTCACTCTTGTGATTAGTGAAACCCTCTTGAGAGAATGTTATAAATCTTGTGAAACTTAATTAAGACTTTATTTGTCCAGCTGGCCCACAATTGATGAGCATATTCATTGTAATTTAATTTATTTTAATGAGTCAGGGATTTTTGAAAAGACGCCTTCAACTTTCAGAATTAATGTGTCTGGTCGTCCAACTTCACAGACATAATGCTGACAGATTATAATAATGCTTCACTCTTCATATTCTCAAATAAACATCCCTTCTCCCGAAGGTCAGGATCACATGACTGCCTGGGTTGACGTTATTAAAAATGCCCACAGTCTTAGATCATATAGACTAGGTTTCATAACATTATGAAGTTTAGACTTTAGACTAAAGATGCCTGCATTGTATGCATTTTGTTCTATAATGCCTTTCACCTAACTTGGCAGCATTCATTCTGTAATTCATCCGCAGGGAGATGTAAACATTTGTTTAGTTTGGGTCTGGTTGGCCATCTTTTGTAAGAGAACAGATGAATATATATATATAATATATATATGTGTGTGTGTGTGTGTGTATATATATATATATATATATATATATATATATATATATATGTGTGTGTGTATATATATATATATATATATATATATATATATATATATATATATATATATATATATATATATATATTTTAAAATCCAGCCAGAAAGCGTGAAATGACATTAAAGTGAACCCCTCCCATTGAGCTCAGCGCAGATGCTCTCCAAAACAAACCAGGTTATGCTTTCATTGCAGCAGACTGTGGGCAATCTGCTTCAAAACAATAATGCACTCGTATATGTGTATAAAAATAGGATGAATGTGAGGTAACGATGGAAGAATTATATGCAATAGCTCATTCGACACAAAGTTCAAATGCATGAATGGCGAGAATGTGTTTGAGGTGCATTTTAAAAAGGAAAAAATTGCTCTGGATTCTGGACTATGTAAAGGCAGAAATGTATTGGATAAAAATGCTATAGAATATATTGCAATTCCCACCATTACCAGATATGAAGTATACCTTTTAATTGTGCTATACCTGTACATCAGTGGTCTTCAACAGGCCTATTTTGTGTTAGAGAGGCCATATTATGCCCTTTTACTTGATTTTGTTTTTGGCATTAACTAGAATAGATTTTCATGCTCGAAAGTTCCAAAAACACATTATTATTTTTTTTACATATTTTACATTATTGCAGCAGCACCTCTCTTTCCAGTCTGTCAGTAATGCTCTGGGATGCATTTCCCAAAAGCATCTTTAATCAATTATTGTTATTAACCAATTATGCAAATTAACCTAATATTAATGAGATTTAAATGAGACTAAAATGAACTATGAAGCCCATGCTTACAAATAGCGCAATGTGCTCTGATTGGTCATCTGGACCAGTGTGTTGTGATTGGTCAACTGCTTCGAATGTCACGCCCCTTACCATTACCGCAAGTTTCAACGCACAACTAAAGCAACTCAACCAGGCCCTGTTTGTTTGTGATGTGTTTGTTACCGGAAGAATACTCAAGACTACAACGGAGGCGTTTCAGGGAGTTCAAAAAACTGAAAATGCACTCGAAAAAATGCTGGGTTAAAAACACCCCAAGTTGGGTTGAAAATGGACAAACCCAGTGATTGGGTTGTTTTAACCCAGCGGTTGAGTTAAATGTTTGCTGGGCATATATATATATATATATATATATATATATATATATATATATATATATATATATATAGTGTAATTACTATATGGCTGGCTTAAAATTAACCCAAAATAGGAGGAAATTAAAAATCAGACACATAATTACTAAAGGCAACAATAATAATCAAAAGGTGAACATTTATTAAAAAGCAATTTAATAAATGTTTATTGTTTACTTATTATAGAGGGTATTCGTCGACATCACTTTCCCGCCGAAAACGCGCTCCCTCAGCTGGACTGAGTGGCAAAAGAACCTGCTGCGTGACTGGATTTAGTAGAGGAAACTGCGAAAACACGAGTAAAACTAACGAATTACACTAAAGGTTGGAATTGAATGTGTTCCTTACAACTTGTCAAATAAACCTAATCCATGGATATCGACATGCAGCCAGGAGTCGTGTTTCATGACATTTATATGTGCCTGATTTCGACAGTGGGGAAATAACGTTACATAAAGCAAATCTGCATGTGAATATTTTATATAACTACAATATAGGTAGGTTTAAATCCGAGTAATCACTTATATCAATGTTATATCGTCATATTGTCCAGCCCTAAAACATATATATAGTTTTATAGTATAGTTTTTGTCAGTGTTGTTTATTTAAAAACACACAATTATGCAGATTATAAGATCGAAAATATTTAATTGATGAGTTGTCAACATAATATATAACAATACAATATATACGGTATGATTTTACCTCAAAATCCAACATTTTGACACAAAATGATAACTGCAAATCCATGTTTCTCTGCCTGGAATTCAGATGTCTCTGTGACTTGCAGTGATCCATTTGCTTTTTTCTGTTGCTTTCTGATTTTTTTTTAAATATATGCCTCAGGTTTTGTGTCCAAGCTATTTGTACAGTCAATCACAAAGCTCTTTCCCGTTTTGAATGTGTTTTGTGTGTTTTTCGCGACATTTACGCTGAAAGCCAATGCTGCCGCTCAGTCTTTTGCCTCTCAGTGGACGTGACCGCAGCCGTAATGGTCGACGGTGATGTCACTTGCATACCCTCTATTCATTAAACTTAAATGTTAATTTATTAAACATATTCATAAATGTTAATTTCCAACATACTTTGGGTTCATTTTAAGCAAGCAATATAGTAATTTTTAATCAATAGTTGAGTTAAATAAAAAATACCCAGCAGGTTGGGTCAAACATTTAACCCATTCGCTGGGTTAAAACAACCAAATTGCTGGGTTTGTCCATTTTCAACTCAACTTGGGTTGTCTTTAACTCAGCATTTTTTTAGAGTGTATGTTTTAAACAAAAATCCAATATTACATTAACTAAATTAAATATTGAATATCAGCTAAATCAATGCATCAATAATGTTTTTAATATCTTGTATGCAATATAAGCATCATACAGTATGTTGATACCAAAATGAATATGGTACATGCATTTTAGGAATATTGTCCTTTTTGAAATTAGCTAGTCACTCAGGTACACCAGATCAAAATCAATGAAGTTTGCATGACAATATGTACAAAATGATTGCGTTATAGAGTTTTGATGGAATGATGCTTGTGTAATGTGAATTAGATAAATGTGTTCCTGTTTGACTGGTGCAGCTCTGAAGGACTCCAGCAAGCGATCCATAAACAATGACTGGAAAATCGAGCTGCCAGGGGAGTTTGAGCTTGCTGGCACCACAGTTCGCTATGTGAGGAGAGGACTGTGGGAAAAGATGTCTGCCAAGGGACCCACTAAGACTCCACTCCATCTCATGGTAAAAACATTAGGACCTAACGTCCACCTTTCTCTTTCTTAGCTCTTTATCGTCTTTCACACGTTTCGTGATGCAGTGTGCTTTTAAACTGAGTGTAAAACGCTATTCACTACACATTTTATTTCTGTAATCACATGATCGTTGAGAAACACTGTAGGACGGGACATGGTTTTATCAGGATTAAATTATATTTATTAATTATATTTAATGTGCACTTGTAGTGTACTTTAAATCTTAAATTCTTAAATTCTGTAGTGTACTTTAAATCTAAAATCTTTAAAAAAAAAAAATAAATGCAGATAATATATTAATGAAATATAAGGCCTCTTAAAGGTGCATTATGTAAGAATTATGTCTGCCAGAGGTCGCTAGAGGCCCATTCAAAACAAAGGTGTAGCTTGATGACGCCAAGTTTCAAGTTTGAGCGCGGAATCTTGGGACATGTGGTCTTCACCTCAATGGCCGGTGCAAAAGAATAGGGATAATACTCGGGAAGAAATCATGTTCATGGATGAGATTATTAACGTTACTGTAGTATGAAGCAGAGCAGGACCGAGTGTTGTGGGAGCTGAACGAGGAGCTGGAGCGATTGTGCAACACGCCTCACAAGCAGCGGAACTTTAATTATGACACAGTCGCCGGTGCCACTTCCGCTTTTCCCGTCATGAGTATGAGGTAACACAGCTCTGTTTATCATATTAGATACATTTGAGAGTGTTGAAAATCATTTGAGAGTGTTGAAAATCTCAGTGGCTGCTATGAGACACTTGTTGCACACTGCAGTAAGATCGATTTTTTAAGTAATCGATTTTAGAATATCATATTAATAAATGCTTGATGGCTTGTGTTGATAAATGGCATGCAATTAATTTTAAAATGTATTGTATGATGGAGAAAATTCTGTATTACTTTTACTAAAAATAAAACTGCATCTGATTATGCTATGTTAGCTACTTCACAAAATAGTGTTTTTCTCTGAGGCATGGTAAAGCATGGTACTCAAGAAAATTTACAGTAAAAATCAGGAAAATTAGATTTAAACAATAAGACTAAACGTTTTGAGCTATATAACAATAATTAGTTTTCTGTCTATAAATATTTCAAAACAGTTGTTCCCTTGTCTATTAAAACATGTAAATATTAAAGCGTCTTTGGTGTTTCCATGGTTTCTACAAAATCGGAAACCGAGGGTAACGCGGGTATGACGCAATTGATAGGCGACTCCTCATACGTCCCGGAGCCTTGGTTAAAATTGCAATTTTCCCACAATTTACAAATAGTTGGAAACATTTGGGATATTGTAAGTACTCAAGTGAACAAAATATATAACACTGGCCTAGTGGTTTTACTGCAAAATTCTTACATATTGCACCTTTAAGTGTACACTTAGTTTAGGGTTACTTGACACTTCCATGACTATGTTTAAGACATTTTGTAATAATGTCAAATTAAACATTTTATTTTAAGTACATTTTAAATCATTGTTTTAATTATAGAAGCAATTATGAAACTACATATAAATATGTACTTAATTCTACTCCTAAGTGGGTCAAAAAAGCACTTTAAGGTTCACTTTTTTATTTCATTGCATCATGTTCCAAACTTGTATGTTGTTTTTTCCATGGAACTCAAATGGAACTCAAATGGAGAAATGTGAAGAATATCCATGAGAAGTGAATTATGAGTTTGATCTATTTCTGGTATATTATTTTGTGATTTCAGAAGACTTAGGAACCTCTTTTAAGAATATTTAATGTGTTTTTTTTTTTTTTTTTTTTTTTTTTTTTTTTTTTAAATGTCGAAGATGGTCACTATGATCTCTGTATGGAAAGAACTGCGTGAAGCTTCATCATAAATTTCCCCCTTTTGTGTTCCATGGAAAAATAACAGCATTTGGGTTTGAAACGACATGAGGGTGAGTAAATAATGACAGAATTTTTCATTTATTGGGTGAATTGTCACTTTAAGAAATTAAATGGGGGCAATTTTGATTTCATGCTGAGTGTAACTGCCATGTTTTCCATGTTTCTAGTTGATTTAAAATATAATTATAACATATTTTGTCTTCATTATGAGCGGCTTCAGGATTGGCACAACATGCGATTTTATATTTGGAAAACATGCCAGCCTGCTAATCCAAAGCAAATACATAAATTGAATGGAAAACATATCACGTAGATTGTTTTGAAAGCAATAATGCAGATGTTTTTGGGATGGAGCCACTGCTAAACCTGAAGTCTTCACCCACATTGATGTCTAGAGCTGCTTTTCCACCCATGTGTCTGCACAGACATCCACTGCAATGATTTCATCATGATGCCATGTGGCGTTAGAAGCCGTTCACAATGCAAATACAGAAAACATAGAAGTCTTGAGAGATACATTTCTACAAAAGTTGATCTATGTCTGTTTCCAGCAGTTTTACACATTTCTCCAAACCAAGGTCCATATATATATCTATATTTAATGAAAACCTTTTTTGAATAAAACCAAGAAAAAATAATCTGTTTAGGAAAATGTATGAACCATTTTTAGAGACCTTAATTTAGAGAAATATGTCAAATCTGTTGAGAAAAACTTTGCAACAACTTAAAGACGTCCATCTAGCACGAGTACTTAGATTAACAATTATTATAGATTAGCATATTACTGCTCACTATTGAATGAAACTCAGTCCTCTAATCCTCTAATTCAAGCACGTTGTTTCAGTTAATATTTTCTCAAAGCTCTTTATGATGAAGTGAATAGACCTGTAATCTCTATTCCCTAACAGTCACCAAGAGTTTAAAGCAAAAAGGTTTGTTTAGTCTGGAGAGCCAGAAGGTGTCTTAAGAGAGATCTCTAATTAGTATAATTAAGCAGTGAATCAAGCTTTTGAAGATGCTTTTCTCTCAGACGTCCTCTGGCGCACAGATGCTCCACTTCAAATGGTCAGAGTGTTTTCAGACCCGTTTAGAATATTTGAGCTAAATTTCTAATGTGCCTCTGGTCAGCTTTGGAGCTTCTGATCGAGGCTTTTTGTCTGACCTTGAATAACTAAATAGATGCAAAATACTCCAAATTAGGTGAGAAAAATCTGTAGTGTGCACAGGGCCGGATAAACCATATGAGCATTTGGGCGCATAGCAGTCTTGCTGTGAGTGTGAATATTCACTTACAGACCTCACCATGATGTTTCGGTTGCATTTGGTGCTATATAATTAAAAAATAATTTCTTTCTATTTATTGTTTAATGCAGTGATTTGAAGTTGAATATCAGAAAACCTCTCAAGGTCATATTTTCTCAAAAATTGAAAGAATGAAATAAGGATTTAAATATTTTGCATAAGGAAAATAAAGCCTTTTTGACCATTTTTTTGACCAAGTCATTCTTGTTGTTAAAATTTGAAATAAATAATATTGTAAAGTCTTTAGGATGTGCTGGAGGAGACTTTAAAGAGTGCTTGACTCTTGCATTGTCAATACAAGATCTGTACAAGTCTCCTTCAGCACATCCCAAAGACTTTACAGTGACTTTCAATTAATTTAAGGTCTGGACTCAAGAGGTGCCAAAATGATTCTTCATGCTCCCTCCCAACCATTCTTTTACAATTTGAGCCTGGTGAATCTTGATATTGTCATCCTGGAATATGGTCATGATGTGTTTGTTTTCCTACATGGTTGTTTAAGAAATTAAAAGATACACACTCCATCAGTTAGGGTTAGAAGAACTGTTCCCAAACATATAACATGCTAGAAACATAATAATCATTAATGATCCAGTCAAAATAATGAAAAGGATCATGAAAAAATGTCATGGTGGAAAAATTTAATGGCCCAAAAAATATGCTTCATTTTCAATATTTGTGATTGCAGGGTGAAATTTTCAAGAGCTCTAGTCATTGTATATTTTGTACATCTGCTGTTGGTGGGTGTTTTGAATCTACTTCTACCTGTTTGGATGTGTTCTTTTGTGAGTAGTTTCATTCATGTCATTAGCCACTGGCTGATAGGAAGACGGCTCTTTTTGTGGGGCTGTTAACCTCCACTGTCTGCACAGTAAGTGAGGAAAATGGCTGTCATGAGATGGATCTTGTGATAAAGTAAAGGGCGTGCTGGAGGCCAGAGTCTCATCCCGTTCCTGGAAATGATTATGGGAATGAATGGAAGTGATCTCTCTTTCCTCACGGCATTTTGGTAGCCACTCGAAATCAGACCTTGCACTTGTTCACAGGCCTCTGGAGATGTACTATATGACCAAGCACATGTAGACACCTAATGCTTTTGATTAACAGCAGTTGTTCTTCCAGTTCATCCTGAAGTTGGTCTGTGGGGTTCAGGGGCATGTTACATAAACTGTGTCAAGACTGTGTCTTAATAACTAGTCGGATCAACTAGCAGTTAACCAAGGGATAAATCAGTCTTACTTTTCAGATTCAAATTAGACCAGTCTACCAGAAAACATTTAGGTGACTAACTTGCAAGACTAGTCAAAGCAGTTTATTCAACTGGCCACAGGTCTTAGCTAAAATGTTTGTATCTGTATGGACTTCGCTTTAAGCACAAAATCTTTGATTAACTTTAATACAAATTTCTGGTCTTTTGTGTTTTTTTTTGTTTGTTTGTTTTTTTGGCTGACCTATGCCTCATTATATATATATATATATATATATATATATATATATATATAAAAATTTAAAATACAACACAAATTCTGTTCACAAATGTTAGGAAGTTTATTAAATTTGAATAAAATGAAAACTAAAAGACTTTCAAATCACATGAGCCAATATTTTAGATATAGATATCACAATAGAACATAGATAAATGTTTAAACTGAGAAATTTTACAATTTTATGTACAAAATGAGCTCATTTCAATTTTGATGCCTGCTACAGGTTTCAAAATTGTTGGGACGGGGGCATGTTTACCATGGTGTAGCATCTCCTCTTCTATTCAAAAAAGTTTGAAGATGTCTGGGCATCGAGGTTATGAGTTTCTGGAGTTATGGTGTTGAAATTTGGTCCCATTCTTTTCTGATATAGGTTTCCAGCTGCTGAAGAGTTTGTGGTTGTCTTTCGTTTAATGATGCCCAAATGTTCTCTATAAGTGAAAGATCTGGACTGCAGGCAGGCCAGTTCAGCCATGCTGTTGTAATAGCTGCTGTATGTGGTTTTGCATTGTCCTGCTTAAATACACAAGGCCTTCCCTGAAAAGCATGTGTTGCTCTAAAAACTTTATATACCTTTTAGCATTCATAGTGCCTTCCAAAACATCCAAGCTGCACATACTGTATGCACTTATGCACCCCCATACCATCAGAGATGCTGGCTTTTGAACTGAATGCTGATAACATGCTGGAAGGTCTCCCGGGGGACACGTCATCTGTGATATCCAACAAGAATGTCAAATTTGGACTTGTCTGAACATAGAACACTTTTCCACTTTGAAACAGTCCATTTTAAGTTTTGCAGTGTCGTCTGAGGGCCCGATGACCACGGGCATCCAATAAAGGTCTTCAACCTTGTCCCTTTTTTTTTTTTTGGACTTTTTTTGTTGATGTTATGCACTATAGATGATGAGATTTGCAAAGCCTTTGCAATTTGACGTGGAGGAACATTGTTTTTAAAGTATTCCACAATCTTTTTACGCACCCTTTCACAGCTCTGCCCATCTTTACTTCTGACAGACTCTGCCTCTCTAAGACATCCCTTTTATAGCTAATCATGTTACAGACCTGATATCAATTAACTTAATTAGTTGAAAGATGTTCTCCCAGCTGAATCTTTTCAAAAGTTCTTGCTTTTTTAGCCATTTGTTGCCCCCGTGCCAACTTTTTTGAGACCTGTATCAGGCATCAAATTCGAAATGAGCTCATTTAGTGGATAAAAGTGTAAAATTTCTCAGTTTAAACATTTGTTATGTTATATATATTCTATTGTGAATAAAATATTGGCTCATGTGATTTGAAAGTCTTTAAGTTTTCTCATTTTATTCAAATTTAAAAAACGTCCCAACATTTCCGGAATTCGGGTTGTACCCTCTTTTCTATTTTAATATATTTAATAATGTAATTTATTCCTGTGATCAAAGCTGAATTTTCAGCATCATTACTCCAGACTTCAGTGTCACATGATCCTTCAGAAATCATTCTATCATTATCATTTGCTGCTGAAGAAAGAAGTTTTGCTGCTTAATATTTTTGTGGAAACCGTCAAACATTTTTTTTTTTTTTTTTTTTTTACATTGCTTCAATGAAAAGAAAGTTCAAAAAGTTCAATAGCATTTTATTTGAAATAGAAACCTTTTGTAACATTATAAATGTCACTTGTGATCAATTTAATGCATCCTTGCTGATTAAAAGTGTTATCTTGGACAAACCAGAACGTAAACAGAGGCAAGCCTGAATGCTCTCCATCTCATTTTTCTCCCAGGTTCTCCTGTTCCACGATCAAACGTACGGGATCCACTATGAGTACACGGTTGCCCTGAACCAGTCACAGGAGAACAGCAGCGATTCGGTAAAGGAACCAGAGCACATGTACCTGTGGACTCACAGCAGCTGGGAGGACTGCAACGTGCACTGCGGAGGAGGTCAGTGCTGGCCATTACCCACAATACCTCTGAGGGCTTCATTTCTTATTATTCTTTGCTGTTATTCTCGTGAGTATTAGAAGCTGATCAGGAAAGTTTCCAGTTCTCTTAAAGGTTTCATTAATTCCATTTTTAGCCTTGACCGTTGTAGCTGTAAGGTACGCCTGCTGCCCAGCTGTGTTTCTGTGATGCCTTGTGACTGTTATGGTCAGCACAGCTGTGTGATTATATCTATCAGGTTAAAGCCCCAAAAATAATAATTACTGCTATGAAAAGAGAATGAGGGAGATCTCAGACTAATTATATAAGCGCTAATTGACTCACAAAGGAATGAAACTTGCAGAAAGAGTCATTGTAGTGGTGGAAGTGTCATTCACTCGAGACTAAACATGTCTTCTGTACGCGTAAAATAACCCGACACTGAAGCTTGTCTCATTTTCTAAGCCTGTCTGAGCGTGACAGTTTTGCTGGTTATATTCATGAAATTGATAGCAGACGAACATTTATCTGCAACAGACCGGCATGCAGTCTCACCTAAAATAGCTCCCATTTTAAAGGTGTTCTACTTGTTTCTTTTATGTGGTTATTACTTCCTAAGGGCTGAGCGAGACTTGTCATTGTCTGCGAGAAGTGTTGCATCAGCATGTATATTTGCGCACAAGATAATCTGTTTCTAAAGCAATTGCTATGTGCTATTGCTACTAAATAATGTGATGCTTTGGGTTTTTTAAGGGCATTTCGTTCTCTGTGATGAATAGAACAGCTTTCAACACAAGCTGCAAATCAGATTCTGGCCTGAAAAAGCTGACAAGAGATTTGCTGTGCCTGTTTTTGGAAACTTCTAGACACATTTATGAAATATTGGTTGCTTTGTGGTTAACATCGTTCCTTCAAGCCAGTTATGAACCGAAAAATATAACGGCTTTTAATGAATCCAGAACTTGTCTGTTATACATTAATGGCTGTGTTTGCTGAATTAGGATCTGTCTGTCTATTTTAAAACAATTTTTCCAGCAGTTAGAGTCAAATAGGTAAAGGTTTAATTTCTTTCATGCTTATTAATGATGAAAATCTCTCTGTCTAAAACTACCATTCAAAAGTTTTTGGGGTTGGTAAGATTTTTTTTAAAAGAAATATATACTTTTATCCATCAAAGTGGCAGTAAAGGCATTTATAGTATTACAAAAGACTTCTAAATGCTGTTCTCTTGAACTAAGCAGCACAACTGTTTTCAAAATTGATCTTAAACAGCAAATCATCATATTAGAATGATTTCTGAAGGATCATGTGACACTGAAGACTGGAGTAATGATGCTGAAAATTCAGCTTTGATCACAGGAATACATTTACTTTTTAAAATATATTCACATAGAAAACAGTTATTTTAAATTTAAATAATTATAGTTCATAATATTACTGTTTTTACAGTATTTTTTCATTGGTGATCATAAAATACTTTTTTCATAAACCTTACAGAACCCCAAACTTTTGAACATACTCTTTTATAGTGTATGTGAAGGTCTGTCAGACTGCAGGACTGAATAAATGAACATTGAAGTACTTTCACAAAAACATTACAAGTTTCATGAATAGTAAGAGGTAAATCTCTCTACATAACTTATAACTATGTCTTCTTTACTTGCTGTTGGGGTCCTGATTAGCAAAGTCTTCAAGGAATCCTAAGAGATTTTTCAATTGGAAAGGGGGTTTGTGGGTCGTTCCCCAGCACTCACTAATTGGTGAGTTCATACTATATATATATTTATAGGGCAATAAGTAAATGAATAGCCAGTGATTTTTAAGCCTGAGATAATAATATTGAAATTGTATTTCTACCCACATTCAGGCAGAAAATCATAACTCTTCAACAATGTCAAAAGTTTGTCTCAGTGTTCAGTGAGTGTTTCTTTCAGAGGAGGCCAGTTTATAGACACTAAGGACACTGTACTGTACTGGGGTAAAAGTGTGTTGCCCTGGAAACCATTGTTAAGGGGCTGTATATAGGAATGGGACCAGAAGTGTCATGCCCATTCAAACTAATGAGCCCCCCTGATTTTTAGAGGGAAAGCGGTTCTCTAGTTCTGTTCCAGGGCCCTGAACCGGTTCAAGGAACCAAAACAAAAGCCAGAAAGTAATGAAATTTTAACAGGAACATGAACAAAAACAAAAATGAAATCAAATTTAATCGTTAACAATGTGAAATTGACACATCCGACGTGAGTGAAATGCCTGTGCTCAGCTGTCAAATCATCATTGCTCTGGCATTGGCTTTTGAGTTTTTCCGAGGTTATGTCATCATCTGTTAAAGTGAATTATATTTAAGTGAAACTGAATGGCAGGTAATAACCAGCATGGTGTGTTTTGAAACCAGCCAAAATTGCAAGTTAGTGTAGAACTGATATTATTCAGGATAATATATATATATATACAGTACAGTCCAAAAGTTTGGAACCACTAAGATTTTTAATGTTTTTAAAAGAAGTTTCGTCTGCTCACCAAGGCTACATTTATTTAATTAAAAATACAGTAAAAAACAGTAATATTGTGAAATATTATTACAATTTAAAATAACTGTGTACTATTTAAATATTTGACAAAGTAATTTATTCCTGTGATGCAAAGCTGAATTTTCAGCATCGTTACTCCAGTCTTCAGTGTCACATGATCCTTCAGAAATCATTCTAATATGCTGATCTGCTGCTCAATAAACATTTATGATTATTTTCAATGTTGAAAACAGTTGTGTACTTTTTTTTTCAGGATTCCTTGATGAATAGAAAGTTCAAAAGAACAGCATTTATCTGAAATACAAAGCTTCTGTAGCATTATACACTACCGTTCAAAAGTTTGGGGTCAGTAAGAATTTTTATTTTTATTTTTTTGAAAAGAAATTAAAGAAATGAATACTTTTATTCAGCAAGGATGCATTAAATCGATCAAAAGTGGCAGTAAAGACATTCATAATGTTACAAAAGATTAGATTTCAGATAAACACTGTTCTTTTGAACTTTCTATTCATCAAATAATCCTGAAAAAAAATATTGTACACAAATATTTTGTACAATTGTACACATTAAATGTTTCTTGAGCAGCAGATCAGCATATTAGAATGATTTCTGAAGGATCATGTGACACTGAAGACTGGAGTAATGATGCTGAAAATTCAGCTTTGCCATCACAGGAATAAATTACTTTGTGAAATATATTCAAATAGAAAACAGGTATTTTAAATTGTAATAATATTTCACAATATTACTGTTTTTTACTGTATTTTTAATTAAATAAATGTAGCCTTGGTGAGCAGACGAAACTTCTTTTAAAAACATTAAAAATCTTAGTGGTTCCAAACTTTTGGACTGTACTGTATGTATATATATATGTATATATATATATATATATATATATATATATATATATATATATATATATATATATATATATATATATATATATATATATATATATATATACAATGTGTGTGTGTGTGTATATATATATATATATATATATATATATATATATATATATATATATATATATATATACATATTTAATCATATATGATATATATGATTAAACACCATGTTGTTAAATTTGATATTGTGGCTTTATGTATAGCCAGAGACTTGCATGTGTCATAATATTATTAACATTTTACTAAAATCAAGGTCAAATAGACTTTTTATCACCAGCAAATGACAGAGATTTGTATTTTTATCAGTCATTAGTAGTGTTGTCAAAAGTACCAACTTCAGTACCAAGTTTTTTTTTTTTTTTTTTTTTTATGTAACGATACCAGCATTTCCCCCTTGCATTTTGAGTGGATTTTTAAACACTTCTGATTGGCCATTTTGTTCACGTGCTTAATATATATGTCTGTGATTGGCTACAATGATCAACACTTCAAATATATGCTGTAAATAGACATCTTTGACGCTCTTCACCAAGCGCTTACACAGATAAACACAGGAGCATTTGAAAGCAGGCGTCTATCAGCGGATCCCTAATATATCCTCTGATAGACTCCTGCTTTCAAATGCTCCCATGTGTATCTGTGTAAGCACTTGGTGAAGAGCGTCACAGACATATCTGTAGAGCACGTGAACACAATGGCCAATCAGAGGTGTTTAAGAATCTGCTCAGCGCTCAAAATGCTAGTCATTAGAATGAGGCAGTGAGTGCATCTCAATATGTTTTCATGTACTTACAAGTTACAGAGTTTATTGTAGCTATGTGGACATTGAGTTTTTCCTGTCATTTACATTTGGCCAAAAGCTTGTGTTATAAAAGATGAGGTGTTACACACAGGCTGCATTTGCTATGACTGGACAGTAAATGACAAACTAAGACTTTTCTGCTCCTCAAATACATAAAACATTAGCTTTTACAAACATCATGCTTTTGAGTTTGAATTGTACCAATTCAAGCAACCAGTTCTTTATTTACCCTTGCAATGCAAAGAAGCATACAGCGTTTCCAAAATGTGTGCAACACTTTATTCACGATTGAGGTGGGTGAAGCTGCTGTATGAGGTTTTGCAGACAGTTTGAGGATCCACTGAATTGCAAGGTTTAGTCTCAAACTCTAGTATAAAGCTATTTAGTATCAAGTTCTATTCAAGCTCTGGTATAAAGTATAGGCTATAAATAAATATAAAAAAGTGCCCCTATTATGCTATTTTAAAGGTTCCTAGTTTTGTTTAGGAGGTCTCCTACAAGAGGTTTACATGCATCAAAGGTCAAAAACACTTTCATTTTCTCATAATATACATTGCACATCACCACATTTTTCAATGATTCTCAAATGTCTCGTCCGATGATTCAGTCTCTCTAAACCCCTCCTTTTCTGCTCCGATTAGACAGATGGCCAAGTCTGTTGTGATTGGTCTACCGCTTACAGTGCATGTTGGAAATGAAACACCCATTACCATAACTGAACTTCAGATCTGGAGGTTTCCTAAAATTTCCGATTGTACACACTATAAAGACAGTAATGATGGTACCGATTTTACCATATAAATCTGAGAGTGAGTTTGATGATGAAATATTAGAAGAAATAGTTATTCAACCTGAACCTCCATCGCAAGAATGATTTGAGCAGGACGTTTCTCAGTGATTCGCTTCTCAGTTTGACGTACAATATGAGATAGTGAAACTGTAATTCCTCACCATCAGCATTAACGAGTGTATATCCATCAACAAACCGATGTGTATACTTCTAATTTATTGCGATGCACATGTGGGAACTGTATTGTTAACAGTATCGTTAACAGCGCGTACGTTAGCCGAGCACTAACGTGAATGACTGATGTAACATTAAAGTTATTTAACCTTTTTTTCAGGATTATTTGATGAAAAGAAAGTTCAAAAGAACAGCATTTATTTGAAATAGAAATATTTTGCAACAATAATGTCTTTTCTGTTACTTTTGATCAATTGAATGCATTCTTCCTTAATAAAAATATGAATTAAAACATCTTATTGACTCCAAACTTTTGAATGGTAGTGTAATTATTTTTGTAGTCAACAATTCACTCAACTCCATCTTTTCAGTAGAGTTTGGTTTAAGCATGTTGCTAAGCTTACATCAATCATGATTCTATAATAAGAATAAAAATGGTTAGTTTGTAATTAGATTTGTAATTATCAGCATTTTTCATTGTTAAAAAACATTCCACAGTGACTTTTTTTTTTTTGCAGTGATCTCATTGCAGTGCATTGTGGAATTGACTTATCCAAGAATGATACATGACATGTCATGCTGCCTTACAAAAGGAACAGGCTTTACATTTGGGATGCCCATATGATGCCTAAATTGCTGACTAGGTAGGCAGTGCACTTTTTGGAACAGAGCTCGTCTCTCTTTCTCTTAGGCTGCCCTTCACTGCTCGCTGCTCTGAGGAATTAATCTCTGTCTCCGACTGCTTGTGGTTTTTCTTGGCAAATGTAGAATAACACAAAATTAATGACATGGCTAATGCTACAGTCTGGCATGCCGCCACTCTCTGAAGCAACAACAACATTAAGAATTCACAGCAAATGAAAGGTCCCAAGAAAATTCAGTGCTGAGTCGATGCTTCCCTCAGCTGCTAATTTGGTCTTGACCAAACACCCCCGACTCAATAGATGACCACTAGGAATAGCCTTGTATTGTTATCTCTAATTAGAAATGTTTTGTTCTCCAATTACCTGAAATCAGACATGGCTGGTTGGGAGGTCAAAGTGGACCAGACAGGATCAGATGGTATGCAGGCGCTCACATGTGCCAGAGAAAACACTGATTCTCCTGTTGTGGTTAAACACCCCCAGTACAGGGTTACTGCAGTGCTTGCCAGAGCCCTCGATGCAATCCAAACATTAACATCCTTAGTGGATTGTTAGTAATCTTGTGCGGGTGTCTCAAAGAGGCCATAAAGACAGTTACTATTATATAACCATGTTTTTTTTTTTTTTAGGAAAGTGTAAGGAGAAGTAATGCAGTTCCTTATGATGTCTAAATGTACTGTTATAAAATACAGTTCAGGCTCTAAAATCTGATTGGATGGAGTATTAATATAGAATGATTCACAGTCATTGGCTTGATCAAGTTGATCCTCTATCGATCCTCTAATTGCTCTTCCTCTGAGGCAAATACTTCCAGAATTATTCTTCACTGCATCTCGAAATGATGTACATGAATCTGACTAAGCTTGATGCATTTTTCTGAGCTGACGTGGGCATTCACTCTCTGTTGCATGTATCGCCTCAGAATTTGTGTTTGAAAGCTCTGCGCTCTCCGTGGGTGTGGCCGCATTAGCGGATAATGAGCTGACTCGCAAATGACTGACATCTCTCGCTTTTCAAACAGATTACATAAACAGAGAACATTTGTTTTCGATTTGACTTACATGATTTAAAACCTGACATTTCAACGTTTCTTTAGAAATATGTCTCATGTTTGTGTGTTAAGTATTCACTAAGGTGGCTTTCACACTGGCAGTTTAATTTGAAACGGGGCTCGGTTCGCGTGAAAAATCGTTAATGTGAAAGCTGTCATGTGAACCTGGGTGCACACCGGGGTACTGAATCCGAGACTACCTGAAGGAGGTGGCCTGAGTTCGGTTGCACTCAAACCATACCGCGGTTCGTGTTAATATGAAAGCAACACGGACTCGGTTGCACACTTGTTCAGGAAGTAAAGTAACCTGCGCATGCGTTTTCGCTGATTGTAATGTATTTAAATAAAACACATGTAAAAGATGATAGTGTTGATGATTTATCTTGGATTCGAGCAGGAGTGAGTCTGCAGTGTATTCGCGCTTTGCGAGTGCAATCATAGTGGCAAATGAATGGCAATCAAATTTCTCCTCAAAATAGGCTGCTTGCAAACACATGTTTGCGGTGCACATACAGTAAACACAAGTGTTGTTTACTCTGATGCACATAATAGCAACACATAAACCAGACCAATGCTGCGGGGGGCACCGGGAACAATCGCACACGGGCTCAGACCGTGGCAAACGAACCCAGTGTGAAAGCCCCCAAAGTTACAGTTCATTTTCTGAGGACTATCAGAGAGGACTTCATTCAGAGAGAGACTGTAGCTTGCACATCATGTTAGTTTTCTTTATTTTGCAAAAAGCACAACATTTTGTATTTATTGTGAATGTATACAAATAAGAGAAGGCATTCCACAGTTTTTAATAATATATAACTCTTATTTGTATGTCCAAATTGACAATTAGTATTTTGAGTCTCTTTCGGACTGGTAAGAAAAAAACCAAGGTGGTACGTCGGCGTGACCACCAACCCCTGAGTGTTAAACTGAGATCATGATTCCCCCACGATTCTGAACAGACAACTAAACAAAATAACATGTTATTTACTAGAGGTTCTGACAAAATGTTAATTTCTGCAGTCTATTTAAAATGTTTAATTAATCTCACTGAATTATTTTTAAAAAATTGGTTTGAGTGAATGATTCAATGACTCACTCATTTCATTACTGGATGAATCAGCATTTTTTTTTAACATTTTTTGAATAAATGATTGAATGAATTAATGAGGCATTTATATAGCGCTTTCATATGTACTACTGTACACCCAAAGCGCTTTACAATCATATCAGGGGTCTCTCCTCATCCACCACCAGTGTGCAGCATCAACTTGGATGATGCGACGGCAGCCACAGTACAACGGCGCCAGTGCGCTCACCACACACCAGCTGTAGGTGGAGAGGAGAGAGAGATTCAATGACAAATACATTTTTAACAGTCAGTTGTTGTCACCTGGTGGTGTAACGATGTAATCAATACAATTGTTATATATTGTTTATTAAGCATTATTTATTTAATGTTTAAGATTATTTATTAAAGCTAGTTATAAATAATATATATATAATATATCAAATAGATAACTATCATGTTTATGTCTTGGCTTGTTCATAGTTTCATTGTCATGTTCTGTTTAGTTTAGTTAGCATTGTTTTCCATGTTACCTTTTGCCTGAGTTCTCGTTCATAAAGTAGCTTGTTGTCATGGTTTCTGATTGAGTTCTGCACCTGTTTCTTGTTCCATTGATCATTCCTTCGGTGTATTTAAGCCCTCAGTTCTTTCTGTTCATGGTTTAGTGTCGTCAGTGTTAGGGGTCGTTCACACAGAATGTTTTTTTTTTTTTTTTTCATTCCAATGTGCTACTTTTCCATTGTGTTTCTTTGTAAATACACACTAGATAGATGTGTATGACCGTCTTGCGTCTTTTGCAGTGTCTCGCGCATGACACAGCATTCTAAAAATTTGATGCTCAAGTAAAAATCAGTTCAACTTTTAAAAAAAGTGTCTTGAGACCTTGCGTTTTTTCCCCATTTTCAAAGCAAAAACGCGTTCTGTGTGTGAATGAGCCCTTAATGTGTAGTGTTTGGATATTCTTGGTGTTTATTAAAAGTATCTATTGTTTATTCTTCATCACAGTGACAGTTAATGTTAAAAATATTTGCCACATTGCCTAATTTCTTTAATTTGCATGACATGCATAATAAAAATAAGTATTCAAATTAATTTACAATTGCATTGTAAACCATGAGTGCCATTTTTTTAAGTATGTCTTTTAAAATAAGAAAATGTTTTGTTTTGTTTCAGGAGAGAGAAAGACTGTGGTGTCGTGCATGAAAATCATTAACAAGACCATGACTCAAGTAAATGACAGCTACTGTCAGGTGGAGAACAGACCTTCGCCTCAAATCCGCCCGTGCAACATCCACCCCTGCCAATACAGGTACCAGCTACACCGTAGCTTTTCAAAATTGAGCATTTTACCTGATATATGTGTTAGCTGTGCATTTTTGTGCCGTCAGCTAACAAAAAAAACTGGGGGTCAACCCTCGCATGCACTTTGTGTGAAGAGCCTGTGTTTTGGAACTGATTCAACAAACTAATTCTTGTGGAAAATGTTCCCAACAAATCTACATTCTCTGTCAGGACAAAAGACATCCAAACATAATACGTAACCTGTTCTGTTGCCATCATCTCTATAAACTTTAGTAATGATCCTAGAGGAATAACATGCATCAGAGAGATTATCCTTGGCAATTAGCTGTACTGCTTTTCAAATGATATACATTTGTCCTGGGAACATGAGCATAATGATGCATCCTCTCATTAAACCAACTCAAGAATAGATATTTTATTCTCTCTCTCTTGCTGGTCAGTTTATTAAAAGTTTGACCTTTTCTTTTGATGCAATTGAATCTTTTAAATGTTTAAATTGCAGATGTTTGTCTTTTTACCCATACGTCACATTGTTTTATCAAGCTAGCTTACAGTGGGGTCAAAATTTAAGAGAAATATGTATAATGTGTGATACAATTGCTCTGATTCTAAAAAGCTGTTTCTTTATCTGTAGCTTTTCAAGGTGCAATGTCTTCATTGTTTCATATTACACACTTTAGAGGAGATGTGAAGAAAAATATTGATGTGAAGTTGTTAATTCAAAGCAGAAAAGGCTTGTTCACTTGAGTGAACAAGAGATAAATATCATGCTTACAGAATTATAACTTAATTTGCAAATTTTTCTTGCTCTAACATTTACAGGCCTGTTCACACCAAGAATGATTAATATAAAAGCATCCACATACACTATATTGCCAAAAGTTTTGGGACGCCTGCCTTTACGTGCACATGAACTTTAATGACATCCCATTCTTAATCTGTAGGGTTTAATATGGAGTTGGCCCACCCTTTGCAGCTATAACAGACTCAACTCTTCTGGGAAGGCTTTCCACAAGGTTTAGGAGTGTGTTTGTGGGAATTTTTGACCATTCTTCTAAAAGCACATTTGTGAGGTCAGGCACTGATGTTGGCTCACAGTCTCCGCTCTAATTCATCCCAAAGGTGTTCTATCGGGTTGAGGTCAGGACTCTGTGCAGGCCAGTCAAGTTCCTCCACATCAAACTCGCTCATCCATGTCTTTATGGACCTTGCTTTGTGCACTGGTGCGCAGTCATGTTGGAACAGGAAGGGGTCATCCCCAAACTGTTCCCACAAAGTTGGGAGCATGAAATTGTCCAAAATGTCTTGGTATGCTGAAGCAGTAAGAGTTCCTTTCACTGGAACTAAGGGGCCAAGCCCAACCCCTGAAAAACAACCCCACACCATAATCCCCCTCCCCCAAACTTTACATTTGGCACAATGCAGTCAGGACTGTTCTCCTGGCAGCCGCCAAACCCAGACTCATCCATCAGATTGCCAGACAGAGAAGTGTGATTCGTCACTCCAGAGAACACATCTCCACTGCTCTAGAGTCCAGTGGCGGCGTGCTTTACACCATTGCATCCGACGCTTTGCATTGCACTTGGTGATGTAAGGCTTGGATGCAGCTGCTCGGCCATGGAAACCCATTCCATGAAGCTCCCTATGCACTGTTCTTGAGCTAATCTGAAGGCCACATGAAGTTTGGAGGTCTGTAGCTATTGACTCTGCAGAAAGTTGGCGACTTCTGCGCACTGTGCGCCTCAGCATGCGCTGACCCCACTCTATGTTTTTACATGGCCTACCACTTCGTGGCTGAGTTGTTGTTGTTCCCAATTGCTTCGACTCTGTTATGATACCTGTAACTCAGTAAGTATTAAAGATATCTTAAAATCCTTCTAGATTCTGGTTCATAACAAACTTTCCTTTTGGTATCTTCATTTTAAAGTTCCTCAATGGTTCAATCCACTAACAGTTGACTGTGGAATATTTAGTAGGAAATTTCATGAATAGACTTATTGCACAGGTGGCAACCTATCACGGTACCACGCTTGAATTCACTGAGCTCCTGAGAGCGACCCATTCTTTCACAAATCTTTGTAGAAGCAGTCTGCATGCCTAGGTGCTTGATTTTATACACCTGTGGCCATGGAAGTGATTGGAACACCTGAATTCAATGATTTGGAGGGGTGTCCCAATACTTGGGACACTTTTGGCAATATAGTGTATATCATATCGCGCATGATTTTAGTCATTCCCACAGATGTTGTGCTCACACCCAAAGTGCTCGCACATAAAGCTGCCTCTCAGTACTAAATTGAGTACTTTTTCACTGCTTATTGTGCTTCAACAGTCAAATGCACACAAAATAATGTCAAAAAGTCTTGGGGAGTATTCACGTAAACACAATCAGTAATGTTTTAAGAGAACGTAAAGAGTTGAGAAAAAAACGCATGTGTAACAGTATAATGGATCTGTGCGTCAGGTCTTAAAGTGACATCAGCCTAATATACCTGCTGCCAAATATCTATATGGCAGTTTTTCCCCATGGTATCGATGTCAAAATTGTGGCCAGTAAAAATGCTGTGGCTAGTAACTTTGAAAAACCACTAGCCACAGTGAATGGTGAGCAAAAAAGTTCATGTCAAGCCCTGGATATGGCGTATGTATCCCCCCTTTTATTGTCCACCAGATGTAAGTCTGATCACACCTCTATTTCTGTCTACAGGGAGTGCAGAATTATTAGGCAAGTTGATTTTCTGATCATATTTTTTTTCCAAGTACATTTTACCAATTCCAATCCACATCAATCTTAATAACTACCATTAATATTGTTCTTAATCATTTATAAGTGATACATAATAGTTCATGAAGGCTGGAAATGAAAAACGCCTATTATTCAGGTGTGCAGAATTATTAGGCAGGTTTTCTTTTACAGGCCAAATGAGCCAAAAAAGAGATTTAACTCAGACTGAAAAGTCAAAAATGATTAAATACTCATGAGAAGGACGCAATACTAATGCAATACTAGAAATTGCAAAGTTAAAGCATGACCAATGGACAGCAAAACGCTCATTGGGTCAGCGGGGTCATACAAAAACAGGTGGAAAAGAAAAGACGCATGTTAACTGCAAAAGAATTAAGAATTAAGGTGAAGAATTAAGTGTGAAACCATCAGGAACCCTTTAGTCTCCAGCGCCACCATTTTCCAGAACTGCAACCTACCTGGAGTCTCCAGAAGTGTGAGGTGTCAGGATCTCAGAGACTTAGGCTAGCTAAAGAATCCTAAAAAATGACCCGCTCTTAATAAAAATCACAAGCTGAAGTGTTAGAAAATACATGAAGACTGGGTTTTTATAGGCCTTATAGACAGACGGCTTGAGAGTGACTCTTGAAGGACCAGCACCACATCCTCTTGTACCACCGTTTGAAGAATTCATCTTCCAAAATCTGACAGTAAGTTTTAGAAGATCATTTTTAGTCCATATCTGCAAGACGGACATTTCAGGATAAGAGATGGACTAAAAGTGAACTCCCACATCTTACTGCCAGATTCTGGAAGATAAATTCTTCAAACGGTGGTACAAGAGGATGTGGTGCTGGTCCTTCAAGAGTCACTCTCAATCTGTCTGTCTATAAGGCCTATAAAAACCCAGTCTTAATGTATTTTCTAACACTTCAGCTTGTGATTTTTATTAAGAGCAGGTCATTTTTTAGGATTCTTTAGCTAGCCTAAGTCTCTGAGATCCTGATACCTCACACTTCTGGAGACTCCAGGTAGGTTGCAGTTCTGGAAAATGGTGGCGCTGGAGACTAAAGGGTTCCTGATGGTTTCACACTTAATTCTTCACCTTAATTCTTAATTCTTTTGCAGTTAACATGCGTCTTTTCTTTTCCACCTGTTTTTGTATGACCCCGCTGACCCAATGAGCATTTTGCTGTCCATTGGTCATGCTTTAACTTTGCAATTTCTAGTATTGCATTAGTATTGCGTCCTTCTCATGAGTATTTAATCATTTTTGACTTTTCAGTCTGAGTTAAATCTCTTTTTTGGCTCATTTGGCCTGTAAAAGAAAACCTGCCTAATAATTCTGCACACCTGAATATAAGGCATTTTTCATTTCCAGCCTTCATGAACAATTATGTATCACTTATAAATGATTAAAAACAATATTAATAGTAGTTATTATGATTGATGTGGATTGGAATTGGTAAAATGTACTTGGAAAAAAAATATGATCAAAAAATCAACTTGCCTAATAATTCTGCACTCCCTGTATAACTGCAAAATCGATTTTGGTGCTTGTAAGAATGAGATCTGATTGAATGTTGGACAGAACTGCTTTCTTTAGGTTTCCAGATGTCTCTCTGTCATCTTTCATGGTGTCATTTGAGCAGTTAATAAAGATGGCTTTGTTTTTATTGTCTGTATCATCTGTTGCGATTTTCTGCACATAAATCACAAGTTCATTTCATGACCACTTGTGTGACAATGAAGATAATCATCTGTTATATTCAGTCATACGGTAAACTGACGCTTGAATTACTCATATTTTATTATGTTTCCTGATGAAATGATTTGGTAAATTGTAGCATATGGTGTGAGCGTTTTTTTTTTTTTCGCTACAATACAGAAGTAAAAAGCATTGTAAACGGCGTCACACATTGACTTCAAGTACTTGTTTCAGTGGAGACAAGTTATTGCTGCTTTTAAATTCATTTACAGACTTCAGATCTCCTTTAATGCTTTGAAAATTGACGAGGACCATTATAATCTGACAAAACTGTTGTATCAGTGTCTCCTCTACCTTTTCTGTCCCTCTCAGGTGGGTCACTGGAGCTTGGGCGCAGTGTTCAGTAACCTGCGGTAAAGGCTTGCAGCAGAGGGAAGTTGGCTGCGTGTACCAGCTGCAAAATGGCACATACATTCCCACCAGAGACCTGTACTGTCTCAGCTCCAAACCAGCTAGAGTACAGCACTGCGAGGGACGCCACTGCCTCACCGTGTGGGAGGCCTCCGAATGGTCCAAGGTTTGAGCTCAAGTCAGCAGGAATTATTTAAAGATACCACATCATGGACAACAGGATTTTTCTTTTGCAATTGTGAAATACATTTGATCTACTGTTTAAACATATTTTAAGAGGCCCTTTCACATATAAATCATTCTTGCATTAAAAACAGCTTGATAAAGAACAAAAGAATAGAACAGAAGATGTGTAGACTCCAAGTCCCAATTCATTGTGAAACTGACCCACATTTGAACCGTTTTATAGCTCAAATAATACAGACGTTTTAACAGAAAAATATAATATAATTTATACAATTCTAAATTTCTGTTCTGCTTTTAAATCCTCCAAAAATGGGCCCCATTCACTTTTATTTGTAAGTACCTCTCTGAAACCTTGATTTTTGTGTTTTTCAAAGAAAGTAGGGACAAGTTTAAATTATTTTGTGGTAATCAACATTATGCCTCAAATGCTGTTGCAAACTTTGTTTTTGTTGATGGACAAGTCAAAATATTTATTTTTTGTGGTAATCTGTCACGAATGGTTGCAGCGCGATGCAAAAATAAAAAGCTGGATTTGGTCACTGCAGTCTTACTTACTCAGGAAACCACATCTACTGTATAAACATGCAAACAGAGCAACCATCTACATACGACAAGAACAGACAAAGAATGAACCAAAACAAAGGCTATAAATACACCAGGGCATGATTAACTAAACATAGAACAGGTGTAACTAAATCAGTAACCAAGGCAACAAGCATGGTAATTAAAACAGGCGGGAAAGATAGAACAAAGGAAACATGCACAAAACTGAACATAACCCTGACATAATCAATATTATAAATAAAGTACAAATTCAGCACTGATCTCATTAGATGCTGAAAATACAGTGAGATGTGTAATAGGTCAATCTTATGCATCTTTATACAGACAAATGATTAAAAATGAGTGCAGACAGAACATGTCTCAAAAAAGAACATTGATAAAATATAGCTTCATTACATTTATGGAGCCAGTTTAACTGCAAAACTGGCTTGTTCAGAATTTGTCACATTAAGAAGGTGTTCGCACAAAAAACATGAGGCGCAGGTCAGTGGAATGAGAAAAAAAATGCAAGAGACTTGATTTGAATGCCTTTAACTTGAGCACCACTTTATGTCGTGTCATTTTCAAAACATAATGCCATAAATGCTGTAGAAATGTATGGAAACTATTCTGCAAAAACAGAATTCACCGCAATTAGAGGCTGTTCACACAGAAAACGTGAGGGCAGTGGAATAAAAAAAAAAAACATCTTAAAGGGTTAGTTCACCCAAAAATGAAAATTCTGTCATTTATTACTCACCCTCATGTCGTTCCAAACCCGTAAGACTTTTGTTCATCTTTAGAACACAAATAAAGATCTTTTTGATGCTCAATTCATATTCATTTGATGCTCAATTCAACCGCTCAATTCATATGGATTAGTTTTACGATCTCTTTATGAACTTTTTGAAGCGTCAAAGTGTCAGTTGCGTAGCTGTCAATGGAGGGAGAGAAATCGCTCCGATTTCATGAAAAAGATCTTCATTTGTGTTTTGAAGATGAATGAAAGTCTTACGGTTTTGGAACGACATGAGGGTGAGTAATTAATGACAACATTTTCATTTTTGGGTGAACTATCTCTTTAAAGCGTAATTTGTGTGCTGCATTTTTAGAATGCTACTAAAGATGCGAGGTGCGAAAGTCACTTCAAAGACGTCCGTCAAAGACGTCCGTCTAGCGCATGATTACGTAGAATAACAGAAAAGCCGTGCAATACAATTCAGAAACACATTCTGTATAAATGTCAAAATGAGCACGTTTACAAACTACCGCCCATGTTTACTTCGGTCATAGAAGTTTTAAAGGTACAGCAACAGAAGATGAAAAATATGCAAAAGTTAAATTACAGCATTTTCTGATGCAAGAAGCTTTGACTAACATAGAGCCCCTTTCATGAGACACATCCTGTACCTTTGGACTCAAATGTTTTCTGAGGTCACCTGAAATGTGCTTGTGTCTGTGGGGCTTTGTCCTGGCCTATGGAGGGCACTGTGGTTGTTTTTCAGCCTCTGGATCTCGTTTCAGATCTTCATGTTGTTGATGTTGTAAGCACTTCATTAGAGTGGATTCAGTCAGTGGAGAGAAGTATTAGTGAGACTCCACAGGACGTCGGTTTTAATGACCAGTACTCTTGCTTATGTCTTTATTTATCTCCATCCTTCTTTGCACCCAATTGCTCACTTATTTTCATCATGTTATACTTTGACTCGTTGAATTCTCCTTGTCTTTGTTTGTCCCAGTGTTCCTCTGAATGCGGCCGTGGCAGCAGGAAGCGGACAGTGACCTGCACCAATCCTCAGGGTCTCTGTGATCCCGTGTCTCGTCCTGCAGAGGAGGAGATGTGTGAGGATCACTCCAAATGTTACGAGTGGAAGACCGGTGAATGGTCTAAGGTAGGGTCAGGTTTTTTTTTTTTAAAGAAATTAATACTTTTATTCAGCAAGGATGCGTTAAACTAATCAAAAGTGACATTTATAATGTTACAAAAGATTTCTATTTCAAATAAATGCTGTTCTTTTGAACTTTCTAGTATTCATCAAAAAATCCTGAAAATAGCATAACATGGTTTCCACAAAATATTAATCAGCACAACTGTTTTCAACGTTAATAATAATATGTAATGTTTCTCATGCACCAAGTCAGCATAATACTATGATTTCTGAAGGATCATCTGACACTGAAGACTGGAGTAATGATGCTAAAAATTCAGCTTTGTATCACAGGAATAAATTACATTTTAAAATATATTCAAATAGTAAACAGATATTTTAAATTGTAATAATATTTCACAATTTTTGACTATATTTGATCAAATAAATGCGACCTTGGTGTGCATGAGACTTCTTTCAAAAACATTAAAACATCTTACTGACCCCACCCTTTTGAATGGTAATGGTAAAAGCTCAGTCAACATAATGTTCATTACCACAAAAATAAATTTCCCCTTCTACTTCATTTTAATTATGACAGTGAGACACTTACAATGGAAGTGGAAGGGGCTGATTTGTAAACAGTAAAATACATGTTGTTTCAATAGTTTAGCCACAAGATATTAAACAATGTGTGTTCACAGGATTTTAGTGTGAAAAATCACTTAATAGCCATTTATGTGTAAAGCTTCATCCAAGTTAACAATGTTGTCGCCATGACAGCATAAAGCCATGAAACCTAGAACTCCCAAAAACTGCACCTCATTGCTTTCTCTTTTTTTAAACAAAATGAGGGTTGAATTAAAGGTGCCCTAGAATGCTTTTCAAAAGATGTAATATAAGTCTAAGGTGTCCACTGAATGTGTCTGTGAAGTTTCAGCTCAAAATACCCCATAGATTTTTTTTTTTTTAATTAATTTTTGTAACTGCCTATTTTGGGGCATCATTAAATATGCGCAGATTCAGGCTGCGGCCCCTTTAAATCCTCGCGCTCCCTGCCCCCCGAGTTCTCGACTATAATACAGTGCATAAATAAAGTTCAAACAGCTAATATAACCCTCAAAATGGATCTTAAAATGTTCGTCATGCATGCTGCATGCATGCATCAGATCATGTAAGTATAGTATTTATTTGGATGTTTACATTTGATTCTGAATGAGTTTGATGGTGCTCCGTGGCTAAAGCTAACATTACACACTGTTGGAGAGATTTATAAAGAATGAAGTTGTGTTTATGAATTATACAGACTGCAAGTGTTTAAAAATGAAAATAGCGATGGCTCGTCTCCGTGAATACAGTAATAAACGATGGTAACTTTAACCACATTTAACAGTACATTAGCAACATGCTAACGAAACATTTAGAAAGACAATTTACAAATATCACTAAAAATATCATGATATCATGGATCATGTCAGTTATTATCTGCCATTTTTTGCTGTTGTTCTTGCTTGCTTACCTAGTCTGATGATTCAGCTGTGCACACATCCAGACGTTAATACTGCCTGCCCTTGTCTAATTCCTTAAACATGAGCTGGCATATGCAAATATTGGGGTCATACATATTAATGATCCCGACTGTTACGTAACAGTCGGTGTTATGTTGAGATTCGCCTGTTTTTCGGAGGTCTTTTAAACAAATGAGATTTATATAAGAAGGAGGAAACAATGGTGTTTGAGACTCACTGTATGTCATTTTGTCAACTCTTGTTATTTAACTATGCCAAGGTCAATTCAATTTTCAATTCTATGGCACCTTTAAAGTTATATTTTGTGGTAATCAGTATTACCACACACGCAGTCAATTGAGCATAACTTGTACTGAACCTGAAGTATTCCTCTACATAACGTAGCTGTGATGCATCAGACTGCGTCCTGAGTTCAGTGAAAACAGACGGGTAAATATTAGTTGAAACATTAGCTGAATCAGTGTTTTTTGCATTGTCGCAAGTGATGCATATGGGCTGTCACCGTTTACCTTGCTTCAGCCCCAGTGGAGCTGACTGCTGCGGCCCAGGGTCGGCATCACGCCTATAAAGCAGCATCTGTCTCGTTCCCTCTTTCTCCTGAGGTTTCTGTTCCTCAGTAATGAGCTCTCGCCACCTCAGTGCGGACACACCATTATCATAGTGCTGCTTCTTATGGATTATTAGTGTCTCAAGTGCACCGGGTGGAAGGAAACTTGTCGTAGGATATATGAGAATACAGTAATGCTCATCCAATATGGCTTTTTCATCAGCCGAGTATAGGGTCATCAATGATCAATGTAATGTTTACACTAGATGTAGTTAATGACATGTAAACTAAGGTTAAAGGGTTAGTTCACCCAAAAATGAAAATTCTGTTATTAATTACTCATCCTCATGTCGTTCCACACTCGTAAGACCTTCATTCATCTTCAGAACACAAATTAAAATATTTTTGATAAAATCCGATGGCTCAGTGAAGCCTCCATTGCTAACAAGATAATTAACACCAGAAAGCTGCTAAATACATATTTAAAACAGTTCATGTGACTACAGTGGTTCATGTTACCTTAATGTTATGAAGTGACGAGAATACTTTTTTTGCACCGAAAAAACAAAATAACGACTTTTTTCAACAATATCTAGTGATGGGTGATTTCAAAACACTGCTTCATGAAGCTTTGAAGCTTTACAGATCTTTTGTTTGGAATCAGTGGTTCGGAGCTTATATCAAACTGCCAAAGTCATGTGATTTCAGTAAACGAGGCTTTGTTACATCAAAAGTGTTTTGAAATTCCAATGGTTCACCACTGGGGGGCGGGTCTTTGGCAGTTTGATACATAAAAAATGGTACTGACCCCAAATTTTAAAATGGTAGGCTGTACTACGGCCTATCGCATTCAGTTCTCCCTCTATTCCAGTATGCAACTCTCACTTTTCACAATCCAATTTAACAGCCAATGAATAAAATCAAGTTCCATGTCATGTTCAATTAGCCATTTCACTCCAAAATATGGCACAATGTGGTAGTAAAGTCAGTTACAATTTCCAT
Organism: Megalobrama amblycephala; assembly: GCF_018812025.1. Classification (NCBI taxonomy): domain Eukaryota; kingdom Metazoa; phylum Chordata; class Actinopteri; order Cypriniformes; family Xenocyprididae; genus Megalobrama; species Megalobrama amblycephala. The sequence goes on along the minus strand of NC_063046.1, from coordinate 10,221,194 downwards.
TTCATGCTAACTAAAGTTTAATTTCTGTATTGCTGAGATGCATGCTCTGTGTTAATTTTTGTAGCTATATTACATTCCCGTTTATGGATGACTTTCAAGACTCCTCAACAAATTGGAGAGTCAGGATGTGTTGTAGGTTCTTTTTTGAGGTTTATGTTTCCCTCTGAGCCTCACCTCACCATCGTTCCCCATCAGAGGCCACAGATGTTGAAGTTGTTTGAGATGGAAGCTTGCAGAGACGTTTGAAGGTTGTGCCTCATAAGGATTATGTTTCAGACCAAGGGTCTGCGGTGGGGCAGAATGGAGAGACTGATCTTTGGTGAAGGTGTGAGTGTCTGATCTCAACTTCAAGCGTAAGATTAGTTTTGTATTAAATGTTTCTTTTGTATTTGATCAATGCCTAGAAAAATATGATTAAATCGTTGCATGGCCTGTTGTGGTTTACAGCTTATTTTACGTGTGTCCAGAGGCTCTCAGTATTCACTATACAAGGCTCTGCAACATTCATTTGTGAAGTCGGCCGTAGCGTTTTGGGGGCAGAATGAGAGGAAAATAGATTCTCTCATTAGTGAGATGTTGGTGCAGAAAGCATCTGATATTTCTGCATGTGTCATGTATTTATGTAAAGAGCAGATGTTCCCTCTGTAGACCTCTTCCTTTTCATTTCAGTGATCTGCAGTGTCTCAGTGAAAGATGAGCTACTATCACACCAGAAACTGAACTACACTGGAAAACATTTAGTGTGAATTTACTGCATACTACTTCACAGTAATTTTTACAGTAGTAGTTCTACAATTTATTACTTTGACGACCATACACTGTGACCTCACATTAATCAGGAAGTGACTGCAGCAATCTTTTGTATACAATCTCTTGTATACTGTAGCTGCGTCTGATTTCATAGGCTGCGTCCTCCGGAGGTCGCATTTGAAGGCTGCATACGTCATCGAGGCGGTCTCATTTAAGAAACATAACTATTAGATTGCAAAGAAAGAAAGAAATTACAGTATTTTACACCTCAAGAGGAATAACAGTCGATTTTATTACAGTTACTTTTCTTAAATAAGACATCCTTGATGATGTATGCAGCCTTCAAATGCGACGAAGCCTCCGAAATGAGACGCAGCCTGTATTTGGGTCATTGACGAAAAACGTTTTTAAAAGTGTAAAAAAACAAAATGTAGATATAATTAATTTATTAAGTGTTAACAATGAGATTATGTGGTTTTTATAATCAATTAATCCTGCTTTTGTCATTTTTTACAAGATCGACAAAATTTGTCTCCAAATAAGTAATTTGGTTTAAAATTTCGGTTTTACTGAATGACGATATTATCAAACAGTGCTAACAGGCTGATATCTAGCTAGCTAGCAAAAGGACAATCAAAAATTTTAGATTTAATACAAGTTTTTAAAATATTACAACATTTTCCATGTTTTATAGCGGTTGTACCGAATTACCTGATGTTTCGGGACATGCGTATGAGCAAGTGAAAATATGAACTTTTAAAATAGTTAAGAGAGAGTTAGTTACTTTGCTTCACGACCATGTGGTCCATTGCAGGTGTCTGAATGATGTCACATCCTGTCACATGATATTGACTGCATGACTTGATCTAATATGGTCCCTTTATATTGTTTACTCTGAAACCGGGACGAGCTGAGCTCCTCCCTCGTGTGCGCGAGCTCTCTCTGTCTTCAAAGTAAGCACCGTCTTTGCACTCTCTCTACCTCACACATAATATCTAAATGCTAAAAGTTCGTAAGACTGAATCCATGTTTCACGAGGCGCATTCGGAGAATGTTTTCCTGAATAATAGCTGGGTGTGAATAGCGCTCAAAAGGCGCCCTGCACGTGCAGCTGACATAAACCACACTTTAACAACATAATTAAAATCTTTTGGATTCAATAAAAGAGATCTAGTTGTACTAACTTACATACTTTGGTTATCATATCTTTGTTTTTTATTATTGTTAAAGCCTTTGGACAAAAAAATGACCCGTCACGTCATTGACCCTTTTACAGATTAACTGTGAGGTCTAAAGTATTGTGCTGGTGTTTGGGTTTCCAGAATGCTCTACAGCAAGTGTTAATTTAGTATTACTCATATACTATTATAGTATTAATTAATATTTTGAATTAGCGCTTAACTTTTGTTTTAATTTTAGTTTTAGTAATATTGTTACATGCTTTTGTCATTTTTATATTTCTATTTAGCTTTAATTTATTTATATTTCAGTTTTTTTAGTTCGAATAATTTTAGTTCACTTTAAATTTTATTTTATTTCAATTTGTTGCCAAGACAACATTGTTTAAAGCATGTTTTGTAAATTTTAAGATCTTCATCTATTATTTATATTTTATTTCAGCTTCATTTCAAATGATGAAATTCTTTTTAATACACTGTAAGAAAAAAATCGATAGAATAATGTCCTGGCAGAAAATTATAACAGACATTTTTCCTTCATCCCTACAACACAACACAATGAAATGGCTAATTCAAAACACAGGTAAAATTCCTGTGAAAATGCAATACAGAAAATTCCTTCATATTAACACGGTACAATGTGCTGTATTTTACACAGTGTTTTTTAGGGCCGGTTCACACAGAACATGTTTTTGCTTTTAAATAGAACAGCTGCAGTTTATGATGGGAGACGTAATGTAACTAATTACACTTTTAACACTGTTATATACTATTATAGTTATGTGTCAGATTATTCAAATATTCTACACTTTTAGTCTAGTTATTTTTATAATTTGTTGACCTAGTCCGCACTGATTTCATAATACAGTTCAGAAAATTTTGTACAGTAATAACTGCTGGCAAAATATTAGAGCTGGTAGATTTACACTGATTAACACATGAACATTCATTCGTATGACTGACACGGCTTGACTGAAAGGCCTCTTCTGAATGGAAACAGCCTATTTAGAGCAGGAAAATCATGCTCTTTTTCAGTGTTTTGGCTGCTGTGCTCTTATCCACGCTGTGAATGTCATCCCTTTTCAATTATCTGGAACACATTGTGTGTTTTGGCGCAAAATGACACAATTACATATTTTATTTCTGAATGGGATGAGATATTGTAACAAGGTAGGATTGGTCTGTGTTTGGAGTGCTCTTCACTTGTGTTAATATCACTGCATTTTGTGTCTACATCATGTCAGTGATATTTTTCTAATAGTAATGGGCATCAAGATAATAGAATTCAGGGAACATGAAATTAAAATGTTATTCCAAATGGAAAAATATATATTTTCTGTATACTTTCATCAAAATGTCCGAACTTCTAAAATTACCAGTGTTACCTAGGCCATGCGGTTACCGAGGCTTATGTTAGTTTGTTCAATCACGCTTGCATCATGGCTTTGAGCTTCAGGTGAACTTGATAAACAGTTTTCATCTCTAATTTTGTTTTGTTTGATTCGGCTTGTTGTTTTTTTCTGGCTTCGTCTTGTTTGTATCATCGCTCCTATTTCTTTTACATCAACTGTTCGGGTATATTTGTCTTCATTTACATAGATAGGGAGCTTTCACTGATTCAGTGTGGGCAGAGTGTTCGCACTATGCTGCCATTTTCCGTTCAACTCTACTGGAAAACTTTTACCATTTTTATATATTTTTTTAAGTAAATATTACATATTTATTTCAGATTTAGTCATTTTAGTTCTTCAACTTAAACTTTTTTATTTCAATTAGATGCCAAGCCAAGTTTTTTAAGGGGCTATATGTAGGATTCAGAAAACTGCGTTATTAGTGACACCGGTGGTCGTTAAGTGAACTGCAGCCAGCAAGAGACTGAACATGATTCAAGGCCCAGATATACTCCTGGTGAAGTTCTTTTTCATTCTTCTCTTAGAAAAAGTTGGAAATACCTTTGTAGCTATATACTGTTTACGAACATCCCAACGCCGTCCGCGCTTCTGAGAGCGATGTTTAGATGAATATATAAATATGTGCTGCACTCTTTCCTCTCAATAATAACAGGGTTCCCGCGGGGTCTTAAAAAGTCTAAAATTCTGAACTTTAAATTTAAGGCCTTAAAAAGTCTTAAAAACGGCCGGATTTTCATCCGAGGTCTTAAATTTCATTTGGTCAGGTCTAAATTTTTTTTTTTACCCATTTCCAGAAACGCTACCTGCTGAAAGTTATTACAAAGTAGCAAAAAAGTAGCGAGTCGTAGTTCTTTCTGGGGTATATTGGTGCTGGTATGCGCGTTGATAAAACTACAAATCCCGTGATAAATGCAATACCTGCCCGCGAAATACGTCTGCGTATTTTGTCTGCCAGAGCAGAGAAACACAAGCTAGCCGCAAAATGCCTTCAGCGGACTCGGCCAATTAGCCTCACCACTGCCGTCGTCCTCCTCAATGCCTGGATTTCAACTAAAATATCTTAATTTGTGTTCCGAAGATGAACGAAGGTCTTACGGGTGTGGAACGGCATGAGGGTAAATAATAAATGACAGAATTCTCATTTTGGGGTGAACTAACCCTTTAAAGTTTCGTTATGAGCTCTTCACACACTGGCAATACAAAAAGCAATTAATACAGGAAAATTCTTACATATGGCCCATTTAAGATTAAGTTAATTCATTTATGTTTTATTTCAGCTTTGTTTCAGTTCGATTTTAATAGTTCTAGTTAACAATGACAAAAGGCTTGGAATGACATGAGAGTAAATGAATGATGACACAATTTAAATTTTTAGTTGAGCTATCCCTTCAATGCAAACCAACGCTTTAACAAAAAACTAAAAGACAAATCCTGTAGTTTTAGGCTGCTGTTGTGGTAACCCTGCCTTTCTAAAATCGTCCGAATAGTTAACACAGTAATTGGACATATTAAAATGTCGTATTGTGTTAACTTGAAGAACTCAGTGCTTTCTGGAGTTTCTCTATTCCTATTCATCTGTAAGGGTGTTCTCCTTTCACACACTGTCGTAATCTGGAGCTTTGTCATATTTAATAGCACAAATCAAAAACGGACTTCTCTTGAGGGAGTCGTAGACTGTGATTCAGAGCCGCCTTTGATCAGCAGATTAGATGTTTTTGGGTTAGAGCGTGCTATGTCTCTTCTCGTTCATCGTACATGTGGTATTGGGAACAACGAGTCGTTCTGAAATCACTCCACTCACACTTTCCCTGACTGCATTGATCTCAGAGTTGCCTGTCGCCAGAGTCTAGTAAATAACTGCTAACCTGCCATGCTGATTTTATTTTCAATAGCCCTTCATCTCTTGTAAAACGTGAAATATTGTGCGCTGTTGAAAGGAGTTTGGGTTCCCTCGGAGGCAGGGAAATGTATTGCTTTCATGCACCTTTTGCCACTTCGGAAAACAATTTTCGTTTGTGTCGTCTGTAGCCATGGCAGCCGACAGCTCCTATTCTCCAGTCCAGGGGTCTTCAACGGGGGGTCCACGAGTGTGCCTAATTTCTGTGAAATGAAAGTGTTACAAAAAAAGTTTACCAAAGCTAAAGTTAAGAAGTTAAAGTCTGGCTAAATGTCTTTCCCACATTGGAATGCATTAAATAAAATAAATGTATATGATAATTTTAATTCAAATTACATCAAAGAATCCTGAAAAAAACATATCAAAGTTTCCACAAAAATATTAAGCTGCACATATTTTTCAACATTGATAATAATAAAGTTTTTGAGCAGCAAATCAGCATATTGGAATGATTTCTGAAGGATCATGTGACACTGAAGACTGGAGTAATGATGCTGAAAATTCAGCTTTACATCACAGGAATAAAAAACATTTTAAAATATATTACAATAGTAAAAGTTTTTAAAAAATTGTAATACAATTTCACAATATTACTGTATTTTTGATCAAATAAATGCAGCCTGGCGGGGCACTGAGAGACTTCTTTCAAAAACACTCCAAACCCGTGAACGCAAATGTATAAACAAATTATATAAACGCATTAATATGAAACTGTATGCATGTTATTGTAGGCCAGGCTTAAAATGTACCGCTCAATATAAGATATTAAATATGTTTAGTTCCCTGACTCTAGACTACATTTTGACTGTATTGTACTGAGGACTGTTGATGTCAGTGATATTGTCAGAACCATAATTAGGTCAATTTATTTTGTGTTTATCATTTCATCATGCCGTCTGCTCTCAGCTCTGCTCAGCCAGTGATGAACTAACTGAATTTGTTCCTGCCCTGTTGAACTATAAGTCTATTAAAATGTATTAGATTGTCACAGAGATACGTTGATTTAATTTTGCCGGTGTGTTATTGGAGAAATAACGCTTCCTTTGGGTCTTAACTGCGTGAGCGTGACGATCGTGGCTGATGTGACTCCTGCTCGTCTCATAGGATGCAGAACGGTACATTGTTGAAGAAAGCTTTCCTCCTGTTTTCTTCTTGAAATTCAATTCAGTCCATTTGCAATTAGCAGATTCACACAGAATATTGTATGTGTTTGTCTATAACATCCTTTGGCCAATTTGAATTTGCAGTTTATTTATTTTTATATATATACATATTTTTTTTTGGTGATCAGCATCACACCACAGATGCCGTCGATAGAACTTGAGTTGTTTTGAGCCTCCTTTAATATTGAATTCAAGTTTTGTGCAGCCGCAGGTTTGTTTATTGACTGTTATTCAATTGTTGTCTTGTAGTGTGGCTCGCACAATCCCAATCCATTTATAATACTCTGCTAAACAATATGAAATTAGGATGCAGTTTATCAATAATGTGGAGGCCTATGAAGAAGTCTGAATCTTTAGAGACTGTACAGCATGTAGTTTGCTTGAAAACAGCATAATTATAAACTCCTCGTGAGCAGAAATGTCAGGCGAAAGCTGAAGACGTTTGAGAGTTTTCGAGCACTTACAGCACACAATGTAAATTAGGTCAGGCTTATGAATCGTTATTGTTTCTAAACAGAAAAGAGGAAACTTCGGTTTTGCCTGGAGACAGCACTGCTCATTAGGGTACCATGAAAATTCACTGTCTGTAATACAAAGACTAGCATGAGTTCAAAGACAGAGACTTGGATGTCCCTTTGACTCTATGTATAAAAATGCTTTTTTATTGTTTTGTTATTGTTTAAATTGTATTGATGCATTTTTGCACTGTTTACTGGTTTATTTACCTGCTGCTGTTATCATATTTAGTTATTTTTTGGTAATGTTCAAAGGTTTTTATTCTCATATTATTGGAATATTTTATTTATTCTTATATATACACTAACGTTCAAAAGTTTGGGGTCAGTAAGAATTTTTATTTTTATTTTTTTGAAAAGAAATTAGAGAAATTAATACTTTTATTCAGCAAGGATGCATTAAATCAATCAAAAGTGACAGTAAAGACATTTATAATGTTACAAAAGATTAGATTTCAAATAAACGCTGTTCTTTTGAACTTTCTATTCATCAAAGAATCCTGAAAAAAAAATATTGTACAGAAATATTTTGTAATAAATGTTTCTTGACCAGCAAATTGACATATTAGAATGATTTCTGAAGGATCATGTGACACTGAAGACTGGATTAACGATGCTGAAAATTCAGCTTTGCCAACACAAGAATAAATTACATTTTAAAATATTTTCAAATAGAAAACAGTTATTTTAAATTGTAATAATATTTCACAATATTACTGTTTTTACTGTATTTTTAATTAAGTAAATGCACCCTTGGTGAGCAGACGAAACTTCTTTTAAAAACATTAAAAATCTTACCAATCCCAAACTTTTGAGTGGTAGTGTATATATAATTATGTTTGACATCGTTGTTGAGTTTTGTCTCATTGTAAGCAGAGGAAATGGCCCAAGTGTAATAATCTATGGGAGAAATCACAACACTCAATAATAGTCCCACCATACAGTTAAAATGGCCAATCACCTTTGTTTACTCCTGAATCATCATCTGCATTAGCTTAACCAGCCTGAAAAATATAGTTTTTGGCATAATTAGAGGTAAAGAATCATAATATATGATACCATTGCTATCAAACTTTATTCCTGGTTATCTACATAATCTGAGTTAGGGCTGTAAAATCGATTAATCACGTCTAACATAAAAGTTTGTGTTTACATAATGTATGTGTGTATATATATTATTTATATATATATATATATATATATATATATATATATATATATATATATATATATATATATATATTATCTTTTATTAGGAGAGCTGGACAGGGCCGTAGAAGGTCCTTAACCCATCAGCAGGACCGGTATCTGCTCCTTTGTGCAAGGAGGAACAGGATGAGCACTTCCAGGGCCCTACAAAATGACCTCCAGCAGGCCACTGGTGTGAATGTCTCTGACCAAACAATCAGAAACAGACTTCATGAGGGCTGTCCAGGAGCTCAGTAATGCCCAGGGGTGCGTTTCCCGAAAGCATTGATAGCCAACTATGATCGTAAGTCCCATTGAACTCTATTGGTAATGACGGAACTTGCAACCATAGTTCGCTTTGGGAAACGCACCACTGATCCAGGCTGCGATTATTTTATGCGCGGCTTGTGAGAGCTTTACAACTTTGTGATCAGTAGTAAATGCTTCTCCATCTGAGAGCCAGAGGGCCAAGACTCCCTTATTATGTGTGAGAAGCCACATCATCTCACAGAAAGATGCTCAACTGTCATTATTAAGTGAGTTTGGAGTAAAAACATGTTATTAAATGTTGTCTTTTGTTGGACTAGATGTTAATAAATGCTTCTCATGTCTGGAAAGATGTTTGACGCATGTTGCTTTTTCAAATGCACAATATAAGCGATACTCACTCACTCAATATATTCAAACTCACCGTAGTTCATAAACAAGCCGCGCATAAAAAATAATCACAGCTTTGTGATTTCATAATCACACTAAGCCAAATCGTTTAAGCGCGATTTTAATGTTTTTTTTTCTAATAGTCCGATTAATCGTGCAGCCCTACCATCCGTTGTCTCATTAGGAGCAATGCCCCGACATTGTGCCTGCATACAAGCACGTGGGTGCCATGCAAACTTCTGAGTACCATTCTGAGTTGCTGCAATGAAATTTCAGCAAAATGGACTAGACTGCTGCATCATTTTTTCACATTGATTTTCGGGGTGTCTTTGTATTCAGTCCTCTGTAGGTTGATAATTTTAATTTCCATCAAATGATGTGGCATCCTTTCGTTCCTAACACATTACCCAGTCCATATCAGTATAGATATCCAGCATGATATTTTTCCCCATTGAGATCTGATGTGTTTTCAGTGTTCTTTAATTTTTTTGAGCAGTGTATATGTATGTTTGTATATGTACTGTACATGCACTGTATATACTGTATATGCACACACATATATCATGTAAACACAAACTTTTATTTTAGATGCGATTAATCACGATTAATCGTTTATACAGCCCTAATCTGAGTACCGAATAGTCTACTATTTAAACATGACATTGATAGTAGATTTCAAGTAGATATGAGCTGTTTTGGAATATTGATTACACTTTTTAGTGAGTACAATGAAGTCTGTCAGAGCAGACCATCAGTTGTAAACTTTAATTTCTATTGTATCATCATTGATTCATTGCAGTGCTCATCATCCTGTGGGCGGGGCTTGCAATCCAGAGTGGTCCAATGCATGCACAAAGTGACCGGTCGTCATGGCAGCGACTGCCCAGTAGTCCTGAAGCCCCCCGCGTACAGGCAGTGTCATCAGGGGGCTTGTAACGTAAAAGTCAATGTGAACACCATCACCTCCCCTAGACTGGGTAAGACTTTACTATTAAAGACGTGTGTGTATCCTGAGGTATGCACTCAGAGCCGGCACCGGGACAGGCGAACTGGGGGCATTCATAATTTTTGAGGGGGCCATCACGTTTCAGAGGGTGGGTCCCCCTCGGCTAAAATCGTTTTGGGGGTTAAAAATTTAAACAAATCAGATCTGAGTGCCCCCTTTTTGCCTCCTCGTGGCACTGGGCCTGTATACACTCATGTTCATTATTTGTCCCTGAATATTCAGTTTCAACCAGAAATATATCATAAAAAACAATACCTTTCTATCTCTTTTTATGATGCATTACTAAAGTTACATCATATTACTGCATATTGCTTGAATTATAGCATCATTTGATATAATTGATGCTATAACCTACCTGTGTCTATTAGACTTTCCCCTACTCTTTCTACATTTAAATCTTCTCTCAAAACATACTTTTTTTCTCAGGCATATGTGTAATTTGATATTAAATTTTTAGTCTTAAATATTGTTTTATATTGCATGATGTTCCTGTCTTAATTTTATTACTTTTGTTTAGGTTTCTTTTGATATTTTATTATTAGTGTTTAAATTGGATTGTATGAGGATGTTTTGTTTGGTATATTGTGCAGCACTTTGGTCAGCATTTATGCTGTTTTAAAGGGCTATATAAATAAACTTGACCTTGACCTTGACCTTGATTTGGCTTTAAAAGATGAGTTTAACAATATGTAGACTTCATGGGTTTTATAGTTAAAACTACAACTAAACTAAAACTATTACCAAAAAAAAAAAAAAAAAAAATGGAATTACTTGAAATAAAATAAATAAATATTAACTGAAATAAAATAAAATATAAGTTAAACTTGCTTATTTTATTTCGGCTGGTTGAAGTACTAAAATAACTAAAACTAAATAAATGAAAACTAAAACATGACTGTACAGACATTTAAAAAAACTAATAAAAATGACAAAACATCCAACAATATTACTAAAACTTTAAAAGTAAAATATAAAAATAAAATCTAATTGAAAATATTGACAAAAATATCAATGATACTAAAATAACTGCAAAAAAGAAATTTTCATTTTGATCCTGGCAAGAATGTAGTCTTCTAGGTGAACTGTACACATTTATATGTCTGGAGTGATGTATGCATGTTGTCAGGGATCATGTCATATAATTGAATCTATGAAATGCCTTTTCCTGTCCTTCTGTCATTCCTGGCAGCTGCACTGACGTACAAGTGCACAGGGGATCAGTGGACGGTTTACTGCAGGGTGATCCGAAATAAGAACCTGTGCCAGGACATGCGCTGGTACCAACGCTGCTGCCAGACCTGCAGAGACTTTTACACCAACAAAATGCCCCCAAAGAGTTAATGACCTTGGGCACAGCAACACATAGAGGTTTATTTTTGCCTTTCCCATTTGTACTGTCAATAATAATATGTTTTATATTTTTAAAATGTTATTACGTGAAAACGAAAGCAGCCTAAAAGCAGTGGAACAGATATTTTCAAGCAGAACACACTATGCAAACTTTTGAAGGCACTGAGGTTTGTTACCACCAAAGTATACTTGCAGTGTGTTGGCCAAGCGTTTGCGTACTTGCGTTACGTTTGTTTCTTGTTTTTGGACTTGAAGGTTTCTTGTTTTGTCATGTTTTGCTGTAATCCACTCTTTAGTCCCTGAAAGTGACTTCTTCAGCATACTGGCTCATTTCTCCAGATAACCAGCTGTGGGTGCTTTCTTAAGGCCACTGGTTGGCCAATAACTGATAGACTTTTTTTTTAGACTCAGATCAATTATCTTTTGTCTTGTTTTTGCTTTTATTTCTGAGTATAATAATAACTTGTATTGTTATATTGGCTCTGTAACCAAAACCTAGTGATCTGCCTTGCTTCTTACAAATGGTTTCAGTAGAGTTTGGAATTATTCTGTTGCTAATCTAACAATGGTAGATTTGGTAACATTTGGTAGATGTGACTTACATTGCATTCACGATATGCATTTTATTAGTTCATGCATTCCTTTGGAATCGACCCGATGATCTTGCCATTGCTAGTGCCATAGTCTACTGTTTGAGCTATATCCTTTTATTATGCATGCATATAATAATAGATTATGCAATGCATTTTTGTAGTTCTCATTCTGTGCATCTGCAGCAAAATGAGACATTAAAGGGTCAGTTCACCCAAAAATGAAAATTCTGTCATTAATTACTCACCCTCATGTCGTTCCACATATGTAAGATCTTCTTTCATCTTCGGAACACAAATTAAGATCGTTTTGATGAAATCTGAGGTTTCTGACCTCCATAGAGATCCACTGCAACTACTCCTTTCCAGGTCCAGAAAGGTAGTAAAGACATCATTAAAGTAATCCATGTGACTCCAGTGGTTTAACCTCAATTTTATGAAGTGACGCGAGTGCTTGCGGTTTGGAATGACACGAGGATGAGTAATTAATGACAGAATTTTCATTTTTGGGTGTACTAACCCTTTAAGGTAGTATAATCATGCTGCCTACCTTTTTGAACAGCCTTCACACTGAGAGCCTTAAAATACTGCATACATAGGCAGCTCACTAGGTTTTGGAAAAGAGCTGAAGTAGCTTGTGTTATTTAATTCATAAAGAGCCATCTCAATGCAGTCGAACAGCCAAGCTGATAATAAGTGTCCCATTCGAGTAGTTTTTCTCTTTAGTGTTTATGTATTTTATATAAAACTAGGCTAATTTGTGGCACTCTCAGAAGGTGGCCAATTTTTTTTTTCTCATCTAGGTTTCTTTTCATTATTTACCACACTCTCTGTGTGTTTTAGATATTTATTGTGTTATTTCATGGTCTCTTCTGCAGTTTAAACAAGTGAGTCTTCATTAGTTTGTTGCTTTTGGTGCATCGTTAGTTCACCCCAAAATGAAAATATTGTCATTATTTTACTCAAACTCATGTCGTTCGGAACCAGTGTGCTGTCATTTCTTCTTTTGTATGCTAGAAATTTAAGTAATGTCTACTTAAATTGCACAGAGGTATCTTATGGCTTCAGAATAATTAAAAATAGTGTCATACACTACCGCTTTTTGTTTTTGAATTAAATTAATACTTTTATTCAGCAAGGACGCATTAATTGATCAAAAATGACAGTAAAGACATTTATAACGTTATACGAGATTTCCATTTCAAATAAATGCTGTTCATTTGAACTCATCAGAGAATTCTGAAAATAAATTGTCACCGTTTCCACACAAATATTAACCAACACATCTGTTTTCAATATTGATAATAATGAGAAATGTTTCTTGAGCAGCAATTCATCATATTAGAATGATTTCTGAAGGATCATGTGACACTGAAGACTGGAGTAATGATGCTGAAAATTCAGCTTTGATCACAGGAATATATTACACTATAAAATATATACAAATAGCAAACAGTTATATTCAACTGTAAAAAATATTTACAATATTGCAGTTTTTCTGTATTTTTGATCACATAAATGCAGTCTTGTGAGCATAAAAGACTTCTTTCAAAAACATTTATAAATCTTACTGACCTCAAACTGTTTTACGGTAGTGTAACTAATGTTATGACACTTGAATGGTGCTTTTAGTCTTCATTGGAGCCTGACAGCCTCACTATATGCTTTTAGTTTTATGGAAAACAGTTGCATGAACATTCTCCAAAACATCTAACAAGTAATAAAGGACATGAGGATAAATTAAATGACAAGAGAACTTTTAGTTTTGGGGTGCACTGTTCTTCTAAGGTGTAGTAAAATCAGGGTACAAGAAATGTCATGTATTTGACTAATCATCTTTTAGGGATCATTCACACAGAACACGGCTGTGTCCAAAATCGCCCCCTATACCCTCATTCACTATTCCCTACGTTAGTCCACTAATGTAGTTCACTTGAAGGAGTGAATGAAAACGAGTGAGTGAATTCGGAAACTGAAAGGGCTGCCGCTTTTACATAGTTTGTACTTGCTGTTTAATAATCATTTGAAACTTAGCAAACTGGCAGCTCCAGTAGTAATGAAACGATTTATCTTAAACTCTGTCATGGAAACTATGTATAAACCTTAAACAATTTAATAATCAATTAAAAAGGAATTTATACCTGTATGATATTACACTGTACCCACATTGGACCCACGGTTTGGAAAATGTATAGATGGATGATCGAGCTGCGGGCGCCATCTCCTGGTCAGACATGCGAATTCATTCGGCATGCGACTCTCACAGTCCATTATGGGTATTCTCTAACAGATGAACGTACATCAGTTGTACGCTCGTTATTGTGGTGCATTGTGGGATTGAATGAGTGCAATCGATAATTTCCACTATGGTTTCGGACACCACTACAAATGGCTTTCCCCATAAATAGTGCCCTATTTAAGGCTATAGGGGGTGATTTCGGACACAGCCCACGTTTTTGCATTTAAAAATGCAGACACATGTCAGTGAAGTAAAAAAAAGGTGCAAAATTGGCGCATTTTTAGAATGCCGCGTCATGCACGAGATGCTGCAAAAGACACGAGTGCAACGGTCAAACATGTCCGTCTATCGCATTTACATTGAAAAACAATTAAATAATTGTGCAGTGGAATGGAAAAATGTGTCCTATGTGAACCGCCCCGAAGTCTGATGGTGCTGCAGTGCCACAGTTGTCGCACTCAAACACGCTACTCTTGAGTCTTTGTGCTTGTATGTCTGATTAATTTGTCAGTATGAGACAATAATGCCTTTGTTTAAAATGTAAAATTTTCACTTTGTGCAATAGAGGCAGTACATATGCAAACATATCCCTTGTATAGACAGGCCCTTTTTATTTCACAGAATTTAAGAATAAGTTTGTAACAAACATTACATCTCATAATTAATATCTGGATATAATTTCTGGGAGTTTACAAGGTACTTTACAGTCAGGATATGGTCAGAAAATGTGAAATTTTAGGTTTGTATTTCATAAAATAACCCCATGGCCGAGAGCGACACTGCATTTGTGTGCATGAGAGATCTGTTTCAGAACATACTGAGCCACCTACTGCCTACATAGGGAGCTTTCTTCTAAGATAGCACCCTAACTGAAATGAAACCTCAATTGGGAGTGCACTTCAAAGGCAACAACTCGTTGAGTTTTATGCTACTCCTATAAGCATGAAATGTATAGCATTGACCTTCACACGCTGTTGATGCCTTAAAATGCTCACTAGGTTTTGGAACAGAGCTTATGTGTGTGTTTAAGACCTTGGCTCCGATCTACCAGGTTGCACAAGGTCATAACAGGTGCTAGACAAATTTCACTACTGTGAAATTCAGCATTTTTTTTTTTTCTTCACGTTTTGTTCTTGTACTTTTGTATGTATTTAAATGAAACGTGTTTTTTAATATTTGTTAGGATTATTTAATACGTATTGTATCTACCTGCTTCTGTCAGAACTATTTGGTGCAACAGCTTCATGTTCCAGGTATATAGTGAATATTTCTTCTGTATTCCAGTACTGTATGTCAGTAGTTGCACATGTGATTGGTACTTAAACTTACACTTTTGATGGTGCTAATTTAAACATTTCAGACTGTTCATACAAAAAATATAATATTAATAAATGTATATCCTGTATTATGATGATTTTGTGTGTGTGCATCTATGTTAAGTGATCTTTTATGCTTCTAATCAAAAACTGAGTAGTTTCTGGTAGTAATCTGGTTTCCTATATGATGAGCTCTTGGTTTTGTTCAGAGGTCTCAGCAGCATCACGATCACCATCACAACCTTGTGAAGTTCCCAGACTCGTTCTTCAGCAGTTGTTTGCGTTTGCATTTTGCTGATTCTAATGTTTTGTCGGCTGTAACACAGTGAATATATTACGTTGAGAGGATCCGTGAGCGTATGCATGACGGACGGCTGCGCGGCCTGCTGTTCTCACCCGTAAATCTGCCGCTGTCAGTGTAATGACACTGGCGTAGCTGTGAAGGACATGAGAAGAAGGTCATCGCCGCGTTTAAGTGCTCATCTCAAATCCTCTGTATACTGGAGGCTCTTTGTGATACGGTGGGTGTTACACATTCCTGTCCTTATTGTGAATGTTTCATTGGTGCATGGTATTAAAAAAATCCAAATCTTCTCAAAATGTAATAATGTGACTCTGAAACTATTGTCTTTTACAGCTGACATCTCCAAGGGGCTTGGAACAGACTGAAGATTAGGACGGGTGCTCAGATTGAACATCTCGTCTTCAAGTTCAGGGAAATCTTGGTCTTTTTCAGCCAGGAAGACTTGGATACTATTGTAGCCACCAATGAACCTCTCCAGACTATATGGCGTCTATTTCTACATCTGTCGGTGCGTGAGAGCAGATCGTTCAAGCGTTTTCAGCACTGTAGTCATGACCTCATGAAGATCTCAATCTGAAATTTCAGCACAGACGTTTTCTTCACGTATTATGCAGTGTAGTTTCGTGAGCAACTTTTTTCCTCAATTTACTCAACAGTTCCTCTGTTTGCAGGAGTCCCTGCAGAAATCTACCTCTCGCTCCTTAAAATGCTCTTTGGATGAATGATGTGGACACTCTAGTGTGAAACATCTCCATCTTGTTTACTTTGTTTTGGTTTCATTGCAGCCACAGATGTCCAGTGGAAATCTCTGGTGGAGACATCACTTGTTACAAAACACAACGTTCTATTAGATATGTTTTGCCGCCATCTGTCTGGCTACATGAATTTAATAATTGATATTTACTGTATTATTGTGCTAAATCATGAAGGCTTCTCCTGAGAAGACCAGAACAGCCAAGATGTTCAACTTAGTTGGTGAAGCTGTTTGATAAAAGAAGTCTTGATGGCTTACAGAGGTCATGAACTGCGTTGTTTTATAATGTTAATATGCTTTTTACATCAAAAATTGTCATAATTTAGAAATAAAAGTCATTTTTCCTACCCTGATTTTAGCCCTCTGATTTGATCGCTGTTTGAAGGGGCGTGTCTGCTGTGAGACTTCAGTGTAAATGCCCACTGCTGTCCCTAGTGAAAAATAAATATACTAAAATCTATTTGTAATACATTTATTTTATGCCAAGTGTACTACAATTGCATTTACATTTGCATGTACTTAATATCACTACCCTGCAATTCTACTTTTAGTATACTAAATTGGTATACTTAAAGTCTGCTAAACTGGAACTGTTTTTGTGTTGAGGTCCAACTAAAGATATACTTAAGTATATTTGATTATGCTAAAGTGGAACTATTGCAAGTATACTTTAGTACAAATATATATATATATTGCATTCAGATTATACAGTTATCATACTATCCTTACTAATAGTGATATTAAACACATTTTAGGCTTAATATTTAGAAATATGCATTGTGCAATAAAGAAGAACTGCAAATAAAGTTTAATTAAAATATTAATGTCAGTATGTCTGTTAATAGTCAACATTAGAAGCGGATCAAAACCCTTCATCAAAGTTGTCCTAAAACCTTCTGCTAAGGACAACTTTGATGAACTTTTTTGATCCACTTCAAATGCTGCCTGCTGTATATTAATGGGTTTTTAGTTAGTGTGAAATGAATGTAGGCCTATTTTAAATACATTTTGGTAGGGTTTTTTTCACTAGGGCAGACTCTGCATCCATTGCCTCTGACATGTTTTCTCACGTCACGTACTTAACTCGGAAACTCTTAAGGAAATCCAGAGTTGCCTAAACTCATAATTATGAGTTGCGCTGATGTTCATGTGCATTTTAAATACATTCTTTCTGACATGACTTGAAAACACTTGTTACGGTACACAGGAGGCAGACACAGATGTAAACAGGTAACTGTAGTTTTTGACACCAGTAGAGTGGCAGGCAGTAAACAGGTAAGCAGAGATGCACTGGTAGATGAATGAATGATTAGAACGGAGATAGTTACTGTCCTTTTCCTTTTCAGAAATGTACACGCTGGAGCTTGGAGATCGCTGGAGATGGGTAGAGCACTCACACACAGGAGACGAGGCACACAGAGGGAAGGAGACACGCTGGAGACAGGTAAGTATGGAGCGAGGAGTCCTTGAGGTAAGCATTAACGTGAGTATATGCGAACGAGACCGGACATGGAGTGCTGTGTGTGTGTGCTCTTTATGGTGCTGCTGATGGGTGCAATGATGAGGTGCAGGTGGCAGTGATCAGTACTCTGGGGATGGCGTGCGCTGTGATTGGTGGAGGTTGGAACCTGACGTGTCTGTGACAGTACCCCCCCTCCACGGCCCGCTCCTGAGGGCCGAGGACCCCGACGCCGTGGTGGTCGTCCTCTTCCCCGCGGTGCCGGTCTATCAGGGTGACTGTCGTGGAAAGTTTGAAGTAAGCTGGGATCAATGATGTCGTTTCTAGGAACCCAGGAGCATTCCTCTGGGCCGTATCCTTCCCAGTCGACCAAGTACTCCAGCTGACCACCACGACGCCGGGAGTCCAAGATCTCATGGACCTCGTATGCTGCACCGTCTTCCAGGATGAGTGAAAGGGGGGGTTCGGCAGGGAGTCACGTCAGGTCCTGTGGAGAGAGCAGAAGGGTGATAAGGTTTGAGGAGTGAGACGTGGAAAGTAGAGTGAATGCGGTACCCTTGTGGCAGTTGAAGTTGGTATGTGACCGGGTTAATCTGCTTGATGATGGGAAATGGGCCAATGAACCTGGGACTCAGCTTCTTGCAGGGCAGACGCAGTCTGATGTCCCGTGTCGACAGCCATACCTTCTGTCCGGGCTGGAAGACAGGGGTGTTGGAGCGCCGCAGGTCCGCTGTCATCATGCGTCTGCGCAGGGCTCGTTGCAGCTGGTGGTGAGTTGAGTCCCAGACCCTCTCGCTCTCTCGGAACCAGTAATCCACTGCCGGAACGTTAGATGGTTCCCCGGTCCAGGGGAACAGTCGGGGGTTGGTAGCCGAGTACGCACTGGAATGGAGTGAGTCCTGTAGTCGACTGCCGGAGAGAGTTCTGGGCGTACTCGGCCCAACCCAGGAACTGGTTCCAAGAGTCCTGGTGGTCATGACAGAAGGTACGGAGGAAGCGACCGATCTCCTGGACCTTCCTTTCCGTCTGCCCGTTCGACTGCGGATGGTACCCTGATGTTAGGCTGACGGCCACACCTAGGAGTGAGTGGAATGCTTTCCATACCCTAGAGATGAACTGGGGTCCTCTGTCTGATACAATGTCCTCCGGTATTCCGAAATACCTGAACACGTGGTTTAAGAGCATTTCAGCTGTTTCCATGGCAGTGGGTAATCCTCTTAGTGGAATGAGATGACAAGATTTGGAGAAACGATCTATGATGACTAGGATGCAGGTATTTCCATCAGAAGCAGGAAGGTCCGTTATGAAATCCACCCCTAGGTGTGACCATGGTCGGTTGGGAATGGGCAGAGGAAGGAGTTTCCCAGCTGGCAGATGACGAGGACTTTTGGAGATGGCGCACTCCCGACAGCCCTGCACGTACCTTCTGACATCGGCTGCCATCCCTGGCCACCAGAAGCGTTCTTTCAGCAACGAGAGGGTTTCATTGACCCCCGGGTGACCAGTGCCTAGTGACGTGTGAGCTGAGTGGATGGTTGGAGTGCGTCGTGTCCAGGTGATGTAGAGCAAGCCAGGTGGACAGCCCGGCGGAGGGTTCGTGGAGGCATTGGAGGAGGGAATGGTCTCCTCTGACCAAGTGATGGGGCTTACTATGAGTGAGCTCAGGATGATTGGCTCAGGTTCATCCGTTTTCTCTTCGGGAGCATGGAGACGGGAGAGAGCGTCTGCTTTTGTGTTCTTTGAACCAGGTCGGTAGGAGATGGTGTAGTTAAATCGGGAGAAGAACATGGCCCAACGAGCTTGTCTTGGATTTAACCTTTTGGCAGAACGGAGATACTCTAGGTTTTTGTGATCTGTCAGAACCAGGAACGCATGTTTGGCTCCCTCCAACCAATGCCTCCACTCTTCCAGAGCAAGCTTCACAGCAAGGAGTTCCCTGTCACCGATGGTGTAGTTGACTTCCGCGGGGCTGAGCTTGCGGGAGAAGAAGGCGCATGGGTGGAGTCTACTTGGCATCCCCTGCTGCTGTGATAACACCGCTCCCACTCCGGTGGTAGAGGCGTCCACCTCTACGATGAAGGGCAGCTCTGGATCGGGGTGGACGAGTAAGGGAGCGGTGGTGGGTGAAGGCTTCCTTGAGGCGATTGAAGGCGTTGGTGGCTGCTGGATTCCAGGACAGAGACTTGGGCTTATTTCTGAGGAGACTGGTGGGTGGATGGGTGATGGAGCTGTAATCTTTGATAAACCGGCGGTAGAAGTTTGCAAATCCAAGAAAGCGTTGTAACTCTTTGATGGTAGTGGGTTCTGGCCAGTTTGTGATGGATTCCACCTTCCTCTCGTCCATCCGGATGCCACTGTGGTCGATGATGTATCCCAGGAATGACACTGTGGGTTGATGGAAGGAACACTTTTCTGCTTTGAGGAATAGATGAAAGTGACGAAGGCATGTGAGGACCTCCGCAACATGTCGGCGATGTTCGGCCTGGCTCCGGGAGTAGATGAGTTTGTCGTCGATGTATACTAGGACGAAACGATGGAGAAACTCCCGGAGCACCTCGTGAATGAAGTCATGGAATACGGAGGGGGCGTTGACCAGGCCATACGGCATCACGAGTGGCCAGTAGGAGTGATGAAGGCGGTCTTCCACTCGTCCCCCTCACGTATCCGGATGAGGTTATACGCGCTGCGGAGGTCCAATTTCGTAAACACAGTGGCACCACAGAGATGTTCCAGGGCCGCTGGGACGAGAGGAAGGGGAAACCTGAATTTCACTGTGATTTTGTTGAGTGAGCGATAGTCAATACATGGCCGCAAGCCTCCGTCCTTTTTAGCCACGAAGAAGCTGGAAGCAGCAGGGGAAGTAGACGGGCGGATGTATCCTTGAGCGAGGGCCTCCTTGATGTAATCCTCCATGGCCTTCTTCTCCGGGATGGATAGCGGGTAGATCTTACCCTTTGGCACTGGTTCACCCGGAAGCAGATCGATGGCACAGTCCCATGGCCGGTGTGGAGGCAGCTTGGAAGCCCTCTGTGGGCAGAAGACGTCGCTGAAGGGGGCGTAACACTTAGGGATGTCGATGGAGCGTTTCTCAACTGGGCTCTCGATGGATGTTGCACAGAGGGAGAGATCAGAAGGTGGAGTACATGGTACAGGAAGTTCAGTCAGACAACGAGAGAAACAGGTGTCGCCCCACTTCAGGATTTCACCCGTCTTCCAGGAGATGGTGGGATTATGCTGCTCCAACCAGGGGCGCCCCAGAACCACGTCAGCGGTGGAATCCTCCAGAACCAGCAGATGTAATTCCTCTTGATGTAGTAAACCGACTTGTAGCTTGAGAGGTCCTGCCACTGTACGGACCTGCTTACGGCTGAGAGGCTTGCCAGTTATGGAGTTGATCTGGTAGACCGTCGGAGACGGAGAGGTCTTGAGATGAATCTGCCGGCAGAGGGCGCCGGAGACGAAGTTGCCGGCTGACCCTGAGTCGAGGAGCGTGACCACTGTAAGGGAGATATCAGCGGCAGTAAGATTGACAACAGTGGTGAGTGGTTTCATTTTCTGAATAGAAGGGATGATGGCACTCACCATGGGTCGAGGAGGTCGTGTGAGGCACGCCACAATATAAACACAGGTTCAGGGTCAGCCGACGATGGCGCTCAGAAGGGGTTAAACGTGAGTTTTCTACATCCATAGGTTCGTTGGCTGGTTCTGGGGAGCTGACGGGTTCGGACCGGCAGAGGAGCATGTTGGGAAGTGACTGGTCCTGGTGCTCTTGGAGGCACGCCTGCATACGAGTGGCACAGCGGATAGATAGCTGGATGAATTTCTCGAGGCCGATGGAATCCTCGTATGCAGCGAGATGCAGCTGTACCCGAGGTTCCAATCCTTGACGATATGTGGTAATCAGAGCTTGTTCGTTCCATCTGCTAACAGCAGCAAGCATCCTGAATTGCAAAGCATAATCGTAAATAGACATTGACCCTTGTTTAAGATTGTAGAGTTTCTCACCAGCAGACGAATATGTAATCGGCTGCTGGTGATATGTTTTGAACATGCCATAAAGCGAATGCCATCACACTCACCAACAATCAGTTTTGCTGTACTTTTGCCAAACAACCAAACTCGCTGGAGTGCACACTATTGAGAATCTGTGTTGCAGATTTTGGCACATTTGTCAGAAGGATATTTAAGAGTGTAGAAAGTCATTGTAGCTAAAGACACAAGTCTCGCCGTATATTTCAATTCAGAGAATGATCAGATGATGCTATATAATTTTTTAGATGAGACTTTCTTTTTGTGCAAACCACAGAAAACATGAGGTATGAACTGAAACATCTAGTTTTTTTTCTAATTGGCTGTTAGGGCAGAATTTTCAAACCCAACTTTTGCCTCCAGCTCAGATGTAACCATGATAAATTTGCAAATAAAATGATTTAATTTGTTACATTTTTAAGTACTTTACTTTTTAATAATTTGCTCACACTTTGAATATCAGGTAGGCTATTGTTTAATTTAATTCAGTAGCACTTTTAACAATTTTGCATGGTTGCAAACAGATATACATAATTAAATTAAAGAAAGTAGTTACATAAGTAAATATTTGTAATTATGACAAATAAAGAAAACAACATATAGTCATTTTGAAATGATGAAAGAAATTCATGTACCTTATCAGAAGTTTTATTATATTTGTGTATTCCTAATGTACTACTGTAACTTATTTGCACTTTGAAATATGGACTGTCAAAATATTATGAATTATTAAATTAATAATTAAACTGATCCTGAGCAAAAAAAAAAAAAAAAGTCAAATAATTCCAGAAATGTTTACTGCATGAAAAGTAAATCATTTTAATTTATGCGTCACATATAAATCCGCAGCTTAATGCAAGACCGCCAAATCATTTAATTGTGTTTTTGTCAGGAGCAGGTTCATTGAGAGTTGAAGCGCGCAGAGACAATCAGCAGAGGAATGTTACGGATGATTATATTTCATCCGCACATGCTGAAACACAAGCAGTTCTGCACGTTCATATTTTTCCACCAATGAACGGAACTGTCTGTGTTTTAGTGCGTGCACAAGAATAAAACTAATGTGCCGGTTTATGCAATTGCTTCATGTTGCATTAACCCTTAAATGCATACCTCGGGTCTTTAGTGACACGGGACATCATTCACTACCCTCCTCCTCATTCAGTTTAAGTTAGACATCAACCTTCTTAGTATTCCTCAATCAATTCATTATAAAGTATATAACAAGAAAAAAATCATAAAATTATAAAAGAATGCCTATTTTTGTATCCATTTTTTGTAAAAATTGTATAGGGTCGCTAACGACCCGAGGTGTGTATGAGTGTACATATATTTTTCCTTCACAACAATAATTGAACCTTAGATGAAGGAATAAGTGCAATTCACTTTTATTCCACAAGGTGGCAATGTCTGATACACAATGCTGAAGTGACAACTCATTTAGACAGTAAACGAAATAATAAGAAAAACCTGAAATGGCTCAGCGATTTACTGCAGAGCAAGTACTAAACTCAATCAAATATGATTGTAACTGTCACTGGATGGATCTAGTGAAGCTGTTAGCGATCGAAATATTGATTTTGAAGATGTTGAAAATTATATAGTTTTGAGAATACGTTTGAGATTGCGAATGGGCTCATATTCGTGACCTCAAACATAAAACTATGAATTTACTGGGAAATGAGCTCTGACGAGGACAGTGATGATGGCATAAAACATCTGCTCAAACGGAGCCCTTTCAAGCTCCAAAAGGTTACAAAATATGCTTTATTTTATTCTTCTGTAATTGTTACTCTAATATCAGAGGAGTTTTATATTATCACGGTAGAGATCCATCCGTGTTAGATATAGATCCGGGTCAATAAAGACCCGAATATGTAAGAATGATTGGCGAAACAGTCATGCATTTAAGGGTTAATAATGACAGATAATGTCTGGTAAAAGGGGATATTCTAAAACGCTTAACGTGAAAAACGCTTAACGTTGCTTAATGTACTAAGACAGTGATTTTAACCCACCAAACTTACTAAATATACTAATAAAGTATACTATGTGCAAAAAAATCAGATGAGCCCAGAATATGATTGTACGGAAGAGGATTAGGGCCAAGCAATAAAAAAAAAAAACCATCTCGAGATTAAAGTTGTTAAATTTCGAGAAAAAACTCGTAACATTTTGAGAAAAAGGTTGAGATAAAATGTTGAGAATAAACTCATTAAATTACCAGAAAAAAACTCGTTAAATTTCGAGAAAAAAGTCGAGATAAAATGTTAAGAATAAAGTCATTAAATTACAAGAAAAAAGTCATTAAATTACGAGAACAAATTCGTTAAATTACGAGAAAAAACTTGTTAAATTTCAAGAAAAAAGTCAAGATAAAATGTTGAGAATAAACTCATTAAATTACGAGAAAAAAGTCGTTAAATTACGAGAAAAATGTCGTTGTCTATTGTAAAATATTTGAAAATGTAATTTATTCCTGTGATTTAAGATGAATTTTCAGCATCATTACTCCAGTCTTCAGTGTCACATGATCCTTCAGAAATCTAATGTTGCTTCTGCTGGTTTTATTTCTTCAACAGCTTAAAGTGTAATGCACGTTCGTGTTGTATAGCAACAAGCCGTTTCGCGGTTATTTTCACGCACCACTTACTGTGTCTATATTAATCATTTTGTCTGCGATTCACAGTCTTTTAATCCATATAATTTGTGCTGTCATTTATAGTTGTCTGCGTGCTTATAGCTGTACGTTTAACAGTATAGAGAGAACACAAGGTAACACCTGTTTAACGTAGTCTGTATACACTCAAAAAAATAACTTGTTGGTCTAACTTAATTTAATTATGACACCTATTTCCACACAGTTGAACTGATTTATTTAAACTTAAGCTAGGTTAATTGTACTGATGAGTGATGTGCGCTTGTGCTTAGGTTTTGAGTAGCTGTTGTACACAGACATACATGTTTCATGACCATTGAGAGGGGAAAAGCTGATGACCATATGTAGACTGTGTAAATTATGTGCTAGCCCTCAAACTAATTTATTTATATTTCTATAAAAACTAAACTAAAATAACACTTTTTCATATGCTAAGTAACATTTATAGCATGCAAGTAATGATCAGATAAAAACTTTTCATCACTGGCTTTAGCACAGTTAATGCTCGTTGAGAACAATATAAATTTATTCTACGTAGCCACCTAAAGCCTAACCACAAGGTCTACACTTCAGCATAATGGTAACCTCAAAAAATCGACATAACATAAACTCTTTTAAATGTCAAATATAACTGAACATCAAACTTTAAAAGGTATTTCCCTTTACTAAAAAACACATTAAACAGCACTTAAGTTCAACATTTACTGTCCTGATCTTTCCCTACGCAAAGCATGCTGGGAACTAGAAATCCACTGCCCAGGTTCAATCAATGCAACATAAATGATTCATGTAGTCCCAACACAAATGGTTTAGGTTGACCTAACATTTTGCAAATTTAATTTCATTTAACATAATACAATTGAGTGCAAATGCCAATTAAGTAAAAAACTAAAGATTTGTGTTGGTTCAGCTTATTTTATTTAAATAAACTGAACAAGCAGCTAGAATCATTTTTTTGAGTGTATGTGTGGTGGCGCAACTGTTAAGCCGAGTGCTCTTGTGCGACAGTGATCTGGGCGACCCGGGTTCGATTCCAGCCCATACTGGTTCCTGTTTTCAAAATACATATAAATCTGTTCCCATTGTCTCACTGATGTTCACTGGATAAGTAAATTACTGGTATACTGGGGCTGTCTGTAAAAGGCATATTCTAAAGCCGTAACTTTATTTATAAAGATTGCTTTATTGTAGCCTATTTTAAGCACACTATAATAATGCCATTAGCACACTACAAGTTCACTTGGAATGCCATTGCAATGTGTTTTAAAATCATTAAAAGTTTGTTATCAGTATAATATTAATCTATGTTCAACACTCTTACAATGTAATTTAATTGCAATTCTAATGTCACCAAAATACTGTAACACAGTTCGTAAATACGGGAAGGAGGAGGCGGGAACTGGCGAACATTCAACATAACTTTAATTCAAAAAGAACAAAACGATAGTAAACATAATAAAACATAAAATAAAGTCCAGGCCTGGTCCTCTCTCGTCCTTCACTGTCGTCGCTCCTCCTTTTATGCTTCCGGAGCTCCTCCGTGAGAGACTCAAGGCCGGTGCGCCTCGCAGGTGGAGCTCATTATCTCTCGCGTCACCGGCCTCGCGCCGTTCCCTCACGGCTCTCGCCAACCCTGCTCGTCACAAATACATTTAAAGTTTATGCTGAGTGAATTCTGCATTTCAAAACTTAAATACAAGAGTATATTTAAAGTGTACTAAAGTATACTTGGAATAGTTCCACTTTAGCACAAAAAAGTATATTTAATACAAATTTAGTTGAACTTAACCACTGCTTTTGGACAACTAAAATGCATTTAGTACAAAATTAGTTGTTCCAATTTAGCAGACTATAAGTATACCAATTAATAGCATGCCACAAGTACAATTAGTTATACTAAAGTACATAGAAATAAATTGTGCTTAAGTATACTATTTTTTTCACTAGGGGTGATTGGCTGACATCTTTACATTTGAAATAGTTCCCTCGTGCATGATTTATAAATCGAGGGAACGAAATAGTAAATTGTGTGCACGGTTTAGTAAATCAAGGGAACGAATTAATAAATCGTACGCATGATTTAGCATACTATTTTTTTCCTGCATGTCATGTCCGGGGTTCCGTATATTACAGCTCTCAAGGTTAATTGATCGTAAAAACTGCTGCATTACATTTAGATCTATGGCATTATATTTAGATCGTGGCATGAAAGGTTGCAGTGATGAACATTGTAGCCGATCACAGACATGTGGAGCACATGAAAGCAGTGATCTCGTTATTGTAACTCAATTTCTGCACACTAACGAATGCTTTCATCATAACTAACAGTGCAAACACATTGTAACTAAGAGATTCATTGAATAAAACAGGAGTTTTGGCGTGTGTCCAGAACTCAGTCACTGATAAACTTGCGGTGTTTGATTGACAGCTCCAGTGATTGCAGAGCGTTCTTTGATCACTTTATATAATTTAATCACCATTTAAATAACAGATTATTTTCATCCTACTAAGAGAAACAACATAAAGTTGCTTGTTTAGTCACTTGTTTGATTGACTGACACATAGACAAAGAACATCTGACTGTACATGAATCATTACATATCAGATCAGGCATTAGAATTAACACAGTTACTTACATGTTGTTGCATTACTGTCAAGTCCATATCGTAAAAGTCTGTTTGCAAAGCCTACGCCAAAATGCGATTGATTTAACAAAGAATTCAGAGTGAAATCACAAATACAAGTAAATAAAGCTCAACTGAGACATTCACATTGTTGATAATAAATAACAATATTCCTAGCATGAGGATCCTTTGAAAGGTAATGTTATTTTAGTCCTATATCACTAATCTCTTCTCCTCATCTCACTAATACGCCATTGGGTGGGGCTAACATTTCAATGATGAAGTAGGCATTTATTTCTTCTGCGGAGGCAGGGTTTTACCTCTCTATAGATAGGTACATTCCAGGATCAGTCATTCAATGGGAGATGATACACAGAATGTCTGAAATTTTGGAAGGAAAAGTAAGCTCTGAAAAAGGACAGAATCACACCATCAAGGTATTTGGCAGAAGTGACTCACACATACAATTTTGGCCAATTCATCACACAATGTTATTATATTGTTTCACAAAACTAACTTTGTCATGCCTTCATAGAAGCTATAGAACATCTCTAAAGTGTGTTCTTCTGATTCATTCCACTATCGCATACCTTCAGATCAAACACCGCATGAGGAAATGAAAGCATTCACACTTCAACTACAACGACATTGTCAGGAAATCCACATGAGCTGCTCAAAAAATCAGAATGAATTACACAAAAGCATAATTGCCTGTCCCTGTCATATTCGCAGCAGGACACTGTTATATGTTCAAAGGCTCAATCATGTTCTCCTCCTCGATTGGAAGGGGTTTATCACGTCACGCCCAGCTGGTTGTCTTTGTTCCTCTATTAATCCTGTCTTATTCAGCAGTTCTGTGATGAAAACCTCCCAGTGAGTCCAGCAGAAATCAGTCACAGCACTGACGTCACTGGACATCTCGCCAGCTTTTGTCTCAGACTGATGTTATGATGGATAATACACATTTGTGAGGCAAAGAGATGCGTCTTGAGACACTTCGTTATTCAATTGTGATGTTTTCTTCTCAAAACCAGCAAATCTTCGTTTAACGGAGTCATGTTTTTGTGAATCATCTAAGACTCATAGTGCACTTTCCTATGTTCTCACTGTTGGTCATTTAAAGGGATATGCTACCGCTCAAAAGTTTGGGGTCAGTAAAGAAATGATTACTTTTATTTAGCAAGGATGCATTATATTGAACAAAGTGACAGTAAAGACATTTATAATGTTACAGATTTTTATTGCAAATAAATGCAGTTTTTTAACTTTCTATTCATCAAACAATCCTGAAACATGATTTCCACAAAAATATTAAGCAGCACAGCTTTTCATCATTGTTAAACATTAGTTAAACAGTTAAACATTAAAAAAATCTTACTGACCCCAAAATATTGAACTATAGTGTAGTTCACACAAAATAAGTAAATAAATTTGAGAAATGCAAAGGATTGTGGGAGATGCCCTACAGCATCGGTTGAGATCAATGTCGCTGTCCGTAAGACTTTCGTGTCATTTTTGGTGATTTTCTCCCTCTGGATTCCTTCAGTTCTCTCGGTCTTCACACAGCCTGAATAAGCCGCACGTCAGCTGTTATCGGCTCTGAATGAACTGAAGTCGGAGGGGGAAGATCGCTGTGATAATGCCCTTCAGAAAGAGGTGATGTGACATTTACTCGACACTGAATAACCCTGAAGAAGATGTCCAGATTGTCTTCAAAGCTCCTCAGACGAGGGAAGGGATGGAGGTCTTGTAGGTGACGGCTTCATGTTGTCAGACAGTTAAAGGCAGGGTTGGCGATTTGTTCCAGAAACGTTTTTTGTTATGCTGGTTGAAAATCTCTTCACATCCAGATAGCAGAGTTAATTGGTCTAAATGTATTTATAATTATATATACACTACCGTTCAAATGTTTGGGATCTGTAAGATTTTTAATGTTTTTAAAAGAAGTTTCGTCCACTCGCCAAGGCTGCATTTATTTAATTAAAAATACAGTAAAAACAGTGATATCGTGAAATATTATTTCAATTTAAAATAACTGTTTTCTATTTGAAAATATTTGAAAATGTAATTTATTCTTGTGTTGGTAAAGCTGAATTTTCAGCATCATTACTCCAGTCTTCAGTGTCACATGATCCTTCAGAAATCATTCTAATATGATGATTTGCTGCTCAAGAAATATTTAATGTGTACAATTGTACAAAATATTTGTTTACAATATTTGTTTTTTTCAGGATTCTTTGATGAATAGAATGTTCAAAAGAACAGCGTTTATTTTAAATCTAATATTTTGTAACATTATAAATGTCTTTACTGTCACTTTTTATCAATTTAATGCATCCTTGAATGAAAGTATTAATTTCTTTAATTAAAAAAAAAAAAAAATCTTACTGATCTCAAACTTTTGAATGGTAGTGTATAATGTTGCAAAAGCTTTCTATTTCAGATAAATGCTGACCTTTCAATTCATCACGGAAACCTGAAAAAAAGTACACAACCGTTTTCAACTTCGATAATAATAACAAATGTTTCTTGAGCAGCAAATCATCATATTAGAATGATTTCTGAAGGATCATGTGACACTGAAGACTGGAGTAACGATGCTGAAAATTCAGCTTTGCATCACAGGAATAAATTACTTTGTAAAATATATTCAAATAGAAAACAGTTATTTTTAAAATGTAATAATATTTCACAATATTACTGTTTTTACTGTATTTTTAATTGAATAAATGCAGCCTTGGTGAGCAGACGAAACTTCTTTTAAAAACATTAAAAATCTTATCGATTCCAAACTTTTGAACGGTAGTGTATATATATCGTCTGTGGAATACATAGGACTATAAAATGTTCTTCCAATCATTGGATTCGGTCCGAAGGAAATGATATGACATACTACCTGCCTGTCAGCGTATGTATTTACATACCCTCGCTCACCTGCCCGCACAGACACCACACGTCATCAGACCGAGTGTGTTTCATGCCGTGAAGAGTTGTAGACAGACGTCAGTCACCGAGCACCAACACCAAAAGCAGCCACCTTTTACATTTCCTCCTGAACCAAAACAACAAGCTTATGCTGAGTTCATGCCATGTCGTAACTGTAATTAAGAAATGGCAACCCATGAAGTTACTCAAATTTATGCGTTTCAATGGCAACACTATCAATGCCGAAATAAATGTTTATCTTCTCGCCAGATCATTTAACAGCAGCATTCAAGTAAGAAATGTATTCTTATTAAAGCTACTAAAGTTATTCAGTCAAGAGCAGTTAGTTATTTAATGTTTTTCTTTTGTTGTTTGATTCGTAGCATATACAGCAGTAGGTACTGTATTTTACACTGCTTTCACTTTAGCATCAAACTTAGTTTAATACTCATTAAACTGCAGATCATAAACCAGCATGTTTTTCTTTCCACTCAAAAATGGGCATTTACAACATGCTATAATAAATGATCTGTGGGGTATTTTGAGCTGAAATTTCACAGACACATTCTGGGGACACCAGAGACTTATGTTACATATTGTAAAAAGGGGCATTATAGGTATCCTTTAATTGAATACCCCTGATCTATATAGTATGAATATGGGTAGTATGAATGAAATTCGGATGTACTACATCCGCCATGTTGTCATTTTTATGTGACCTACCTGCGTCAGTCGCTTCACTTCCATTCATAAATCCCCTCCCGTGGCCTTATGGGATAGTAAAGTGTCCATTGAATGCGCACTTCAGAATCCCGCCGGAAATAGTAGGAAATCTGGGGACTTTTCGCCTATTGTTTTTCAAATACTATGTATTTGGATATACTACTCTTTTGGCCTACTGTTTTTTTTTTTTTTTTTTTGCATACTATATAGGGAAGTATTCTATTTCGGACGCAACGCAGGTTCCATGAAGGCAGATCCCCATAGCGTCAGCAGCATTGAAGTTTCCTCAAAAGGGAACAGTGGGCCTTAAATTTGAAGAAAACTGTTTCTGCAAATCATTTATAAAACATTTATGTAGATTGTTGAATTTAATTCAGTGCAACAATTTGCATAGTAAGTAAGTAAGATACTTTATTGTCATTGTACAGAATATAAACATTCACATTAAATTACATAAAAGCCCCTAAAGGCATATAGCACATTAAAAATAATGTTGTAGTGCATGTGTTAAACGCCCTTCAATGTTTAAAAACAGTCCTTAGTCCTTCAAAGAATTAGGGAGTTACTGTTGAAAATGAAGGGGGAGTGGAAGCTTTAAGTGCAGCTACAGCTTTGGCAAAGAAGCTGTGCTTTAGTCTGTTTGTCCTGGACTTAATGGCCTTGTACCTCTTCCCAGACGATAAAGGGACTAACATTTTGCGTCCTGGATGGGTGGGATCCATAATAATGCTGCTGGCCTTTGTGTGTAACCGACTGGCATACACCGTTTCCAAGTTCGGGAGCTCGATGCCTATAATCCGCTGTGCTGTTCTAACTACACGACACCGCTCTCTGCAGGTTTCCCCAGTGCAGCTAAAATACCACACAATAAACCCCCACAGGCAAGTATGCTCTCTATAGTACAATGATAGAAGTTCACTAGGAGCTGTGTAGGTAGCCTGGCCTGCTTCATTTTTCGCAGGAAGACTAGCCTTTGTTGTGCTTTCTTCACCAGATGAGAGGTATTGATGGACCAAGAGAGGTCTTTTTTTTCCAAGAAACATGATGTCATTTACACTCTCCACTTCCTCTACATTGAGACTCAAGTAGGATTGGGTATAGTCCTCCTGAAGTCTACGATGATCTCTTTGGGTTTTGTGGTGTTATCTGACCAAATTATGGTCCATACATCACTGAATTAGATGTTGTACCTCCTCGCTGTAGGCAGTTTCTTCATTCTCTGAAATGAGACCCATGTGGTATTATCAGCAAACTTTACTATGGAGTTGGAACAATGAATTGGATTGCAGTAACGAGTGAAGGGGGTGAACAGGGTTGGACTCGTACACCCCTGCGGTACGCCTGTGTTCGAGGGTTGAAGAGGTGCGATCACTTATGCATATTTATATTTTTGAAGGAAATGCATTGGTATAAATATTTACGGATTCATACGGATTCACTTTTTTTTTTACACAATGTAAGTTTTGCATGTAAGTTAGGGGAAAGTAATACATTATTTTAAAGAAGAAAAAGTTTGCATTAAATGTATCAAAATTCACTGTAAAAACATGTATAATGTCACAAAGGTTTCAATTTCAAATACAGTGGGTACGGAAAGTATTCAGACCCCCTTAAATTTTTCACTCTTTGTTATATTGCAGCCATTTGCTAAAATCATTTAAGTTCATTTTTTCCCTCATTAATGTACACACATCACCCCATATTGACAGAAAAACACAGAATTGTTGACATTTTTGCAGATTTATTAAAAAAGAAAAACTGAAATATCACATGGTCCTAAGTATTCAGACCCTTTGCTGTGACACTCATATATTTAACTCAGGTGCTGTCCATTTCTTCTGATCATCCTTGAGATGGTTCTACACCTTCGTTTGAGTCCAGCTGTGTTTGATTATACTTATACTGATTGGACTTGATTAGGAAAGCCACACACCTGTCTATATAAGACCTTACAGCTCACAGTGCATGTCAGAGCAAATGAGAATCATGAGGTCAAAGGAACTGCCTGAAGAGCTCAGAGACAGAATTGTGGCAAGGCACAGATCTGGCCAAGGTTACAAAAAAATTTCTGCTGCACTTAAGGTTCCTAAGAGCACAGTGGCCTCCATAATCCTTAAATGGAAGATGTTTGGGACGACCAGAACCCTTCCTAGAGCTGGCTGTCCGGCCAAACTGAGCTATTGGGGGAGAAGAGCCTTGGTGAGAGAGGTAAAGAAGAACCCAAAGATCACTGTGGCTGAGCTCCAGAGATGCAGTCGGGAGATGGGAGAAAGTTGTAAAAAAGTCAACCATCACTGCAGCCCTCCACCAGTCGGGGCTTTATGGCAGAGTGGCCCGACGGAAGCCTCTCCTCAGTGCAAGACACATGAAAGCCCGCATGGAGTTTGCCAAGATGGTGAGAAATAAGATTCTCTGGTCTGATGAGACCAAGATAGAACTTTTTGGCCTTAATTCTAAGCGGTATGTGTGGAGAAAACCAGGCACTGCTCATCGCCTGTCCAATACAGTCCCAGTGAAGCATGGTGGTGGCAGCATCATGCTGTGGGGGTGTTTTTCAGCTGCAGGGACAGGACGACTGGTTGCAATCGAGGGAAAGATGAATGTGGCCAAGTACAGGGATATCCTGACGAAAACCTTCTCCAGAGTGCTCAGGACCTCAGACTGGCCCGAAGGTTTACCTTCCAACAAGACAATGACCCTAAGCACACAGCTAAAATAACGAAGGAGTGGCTTCACAACAACTCCATGACTGTTCTTGCATGGCCCAGACAGAGCCCTGACTTAAACCCAATTGAGCATCTCTGGAGAGACCTAAAAATGGCTTTCCACCAACTAAATACTAAGCAAAGGGTCTGAATACTTAGGACCATGTGATATTTCAGTTTTTCTTTTTTAATAAATCTGCAAAAATGTCAACAATTCTGTGTTTTTCTGTCAGTATGGGGTGCTGTGTGTACATTAATGAGGGAAAAAATGAACTTAAAAGATTTTAGCAAATGGCTGCAATATAACAGAGTGAAAAATTTAAGGGGGTCTGAATACTTTCCGTACCCACTGTACATGTGGCTCTTTTGAATGTTCTATTCATCAAAAAAAAAATTTAATGGCTTCGACAACAAATATAATATATATATATATAAATGCTTGAGCTGCTGTGGAGAATATTGAAAACAGAAACAGGACATCTATGAATTGAAAATGACAGAAGGGAGTAACTCTTAAAAGTGCTTTTAATAAGTTGCTTCAACATGGTTGAGACTTTTTGGGGGAGATTTTTAGTCAAACATTTAACAATTGTTTATTTATCATGAAGTATGTTACACCTCTGCTCCTTCATTTTGTCCTTCAGGTGTTCAAAGGCAGAATACCAATTATCATCAAGAATGGGCACTGACATAAGACTTATGAAAGTTTTGTGCAATCTCCCACATAAAATGAGTCTCTGATATTGACGATTTGACATTGGTGGTGTGGTGTTTCAAGTGACATTTCACGCACAAATGTAAGGACGGCTCACAATAGCCGTTCTTCATGGCACTAGAGGATTGTGAAGATGCAGTTCCAGGTATTTTGCTTCAGTGAGTTCCAGAAGATTGTTTATGGGAGTTTTATGGGGCAGTTACATTCCTCCACAAGTTCCTCAGAAACTTCAACTGAAACTTTTGAGTGACAAATGGCTAACATAACCGACTTTATGTCGTATTCACATTTCATTTTATCTTCATTCACCCTCCAGGGAGTTTGTCACAGACAGCGTGACCTTTTGGAGGAGACTTTACTATAACTATACCGACCCAACCCTTTGTGCTCATTCAGTCCAGGCCAACGGGCATATATGAGCTGTCCATTACAGCACACGACAAAGAATGACAGAGAACAGTCTTTTTATTGTGCAGACCCATTCACTTTTTATGTACCATTTGATGGATATTTTTCAGTATTCAATGAAATATACACTACAGTTGAAAAGTCTGGGAAAAAGCTGAATTTCCAGTATCATTACTCCAGTCTTCAGTGTCACATGATTCTTCAGATCATTCTAATATGATGATTTACTGCTCAAGAATCATTATCAATGTTGAAAACTGCTTAATATTTTTGTAGAAACTGTGATACATTTTTTTTTTTTCAGGATTATTTGATGAATTGAAAGTTTAAGCTAAAATATTTTGTAACAAATTCCTTGACATTCACTTTTTATAAATTTGATGCATACCTACTGAATAAACATTAATTTTGAAATGCAACAGCACTCTAATGGTTCATAGGAGAAACAGACAGGCTTAAAGGGTTAGTTCACACAAAAGTGAAAATGAAAAAAAAAATCTTCGGAACACAAATTAAGATATTTTTGATAAAATCCGATGGCTCTGCATTGACAGCAAGACAATTAACACTTTCAATGCCCAGAAAGCTACTAAAGACGTATTTAAAACAGTTCATGTGACTACAGTGGTTTAACCTTAATGTTATGAAGCGACGAGAATACTTTTTGTGCGCCAAAAAAACAAAATAATGACTTTATTCAACAATATCTAGTGATGGGCGATTTCAAAACACTGATTCATGAAGCTTTATGAATCTTTTGTTTTGAATCAGTGGTTCGGAGTGCCAAAGTCAGGTGATTTCAGTAAACGAGGCTTCATTACGTCATAAGTGTTTCAGTATTTCAATGGCTCACCACTGGGGGGCATGACTTTGGAAATTTGATACACGCTCCGAACCACTGATTCAAAATAAAAGATTCGTAAAGCTTCGAAGCTTCATGAAGCAGTGTTTTGAAATCGCCCATCACTAGATATTGTTGAATGAAGTCGTCATTTTGTTTTTTTGCCGCACAAAAAGTATTCTCGTCACCTTATAATATTAACGTTGAAGCACTGTAGTCACATGAACTGTTTTAAATATGTCTTTAGTAGCTTTCTGGGTCGCTGGCAATGCAGGCCTCACTGAGTCTTGTGTTCCCCTGATCTTGTGTGGATTTAAATGTTATTTCCTGTTTTACGCCATGTTTTGTAGTCCTTCGTAGTTTTACTTTTTCTCAGGTGTGTCTTTTTTGCCTATTACCCCTTGTGTATTCAAACCTCCCAGTGTTTCTTGTATTCCTTGTCGAGTCTTGTCCTTCATGGATGTTATGTTTGGTGCACTTATTCTCTGGTTCTCTGGTTCTCTGTTCTCCATGTTGGATTTGTTATTATGCTCATTCTTTTATTAAACTCACTGCATTTGGATCCAGCTCTCCTTTGTTTTTGAGTTCACCCCCCCATAACATTGTTTATTCTCAAACCGTGGATGCATTTAGCTGTACTGCTGCTAGTCCAATTTAATTTCACCAATGAACGGCTGATAAATACAGCGGTACTGTTGCTATGGTAAAGCCGGTGAAATGCGCTGCAGTATTAAGTGCTTGTATGTTTGTGCTGATGTGATGTTCTGATGATAGATGGCCTCTGCTGATTCATGATTTGAACTTTTCCTTTGATACACCTGCAATTATGGCACCTCCAGAGAGATTTTTTGCTTTGTTTTCAGCTCAGATGAGGCAGTTTGACATGAGGAGCAGTGCTGTGTTACACAAACATGATGGGTATGTTAATAGACACAAAACAGACGTGAATGAATGCATTCATGACCTCATAGAGATCGATAATTAGACCTGATTCTGTGTTCGGATGGTTTTTGTTCAATTTTGCATAACAGACAGCTGTTATGTGATCGTTATGTCACCTTTTTATTGTTTCCAATAGCTTATTAATATTTCAACATGCCACTGAACAGTATAAAACTGTCTGGAAGTGAATCACTGTACATACATCAGATTGTAAATATATAAAAATTAAATATGTTGTTTTATTTATTTGCGCATTTAAGCAGGGGCGTGTAACACAGTCACTAATTTTATAACGTATACATTTTTCAATTATAGTCTTTTAAAAAGGCCTCTGAAATGTTGTCAAAAATGCAGATTTTTCCATACATATCAATACTGAAATATCAGAAATGTTTCCAATAGTCATTTTCCGCAGAATAGATGCTCAGTATCAGCTGCTCTTTCTCTCATCTCTGCGACAGCGAGTGACACAAACCCTCCTCCTCTCACTCACTCGATTCATTTGCTCCATATGAATATTGTTGGTGTTACAGGGCTTGAATTTCGGCGTAATTTTACTCATTCCCGCAGATCTTGTGCTCAGAGCCAAAGTACTAAACTGAGTTCTTTTTCACTGCTTATTGCACTTAAACAGTCAAATACACACAAAATGATATCAAAATGCCAGTCTTGGGAAGTATTCACGTAAACACATTCAGTTAT
Organism: Megalobrama amblycephala; assembly: GCF_018812025.1. Lineage (NCBI taxonomy): Eukaryota > Metazoa > Chordata > Actinopteri > Cypriniformes > Xenocyprididae > Megalobrama > Megalobrama amblycephala. Next base: position 10,184,143 of record NC_063046.1, on the reverse strand, counting down.
GATTTAAGTGAACGTAAACAGTTGAGAAAGAAACGCATGTGTAACAGTATAATGGATCCGTGCATCAGGTCTTAAAGTGACAGCAGCCTAATATACCTGCTGCCAAATTATGAGATAATACTAAAAATATCTATATGGAAGTTTTTCCCCAGTTGTTCCATGTTGAAAACAGTTGTGCTGATTGTAAAAAGGTAGCTAATGAAAAAAGGTGAACCTAACAATTACTGTACATCGAGCATTGCGGTAGCATTGAGAATGTTCTTCACAAACAGACTGCGGTTAGTAAACAGTTTGTTCGATTTCCATTTGGATGAGAATTAGGCTCTAGTGTACTTTGAGTTATGCTTGCACAGCCATTTGAGCAGAGCAATTAGTCTTAATCTCCCAGTGAACATCCAACCCAATCACAGGACTCGTCTACAGATGGCTCTCCAACACACAAGAGTGAATCAATTCTGAAGGGAGTTTCCACACACACATACGCAGATCATCAGCCATTCAGCTGCTGATTCTTTCTGTTGTTCATCAGGTATAATTAAGATATTATGTGGAGAACCGCAGAGACGAGACATGATTGAGTCTTAATGACGCATAACTCAGAACCACAAGCCCACTGGGTCTGATTACGATATCTTTTAATTACTTTCTCAACATGTTATCCATTGAAAATACTTGGACTGTGGATTTATTGGCTCTGTTAATGACACATGGGCAAAATAACTGTTGATCACAAAACATACACACTGTAAACCCGAATAAGTTGGCAAAACTCAAAAAATTTGAGGTTATCAGTTACACCAAAATTTTTAAGTTAAGAAATTCAATGTTTCAATAAGCAGAACTGACAGATTTTTTTTTTTTACTTGAAATATTTGAGTAAGCTAATTAATTATTATTTAACTTAAAATTATCATGTAAACTTAAATAATTTTAGTCGTGGAAACTTGGCTAGTTTTAACTAGATAATTCAGTAAATG